>NW_027035894.1:0-11947 GCF_034236695.1 Oncorhynchus nerka
CAGTTTACATGTAGTTTACATGTAGTTCACATGTAGTTCACATGTAGTTTACATGTAGTTCACATGTAGTTCACATGTTGGTCAGTTCACATGTAGTTCACATGTTGGTCAGTTCACATGTAGTTTACATGTAGTTCACATGTTGGTCAGTTCACATGTAGTTCACATGTAGTTCACATGTAGGTCAGTTCACATGTAGTTTACATGTTGGTCAGTTTACATGTAGTTCACATGTTGATGTAGTTCACATGTTGGTCAGTTTACATGTAGTTCACATGTAGGTCAGTTCACATGTAGTTCACATGTTGGTCAGTTTACATGTAGTTTACATGTAGTTCACATGTAGTTTACATGTTGGTCAGTTCACATGTAGTTCACATGTAGTTCACATGTAGTTTACTAGTAGGTCAGTTCACATGTAGTTTACATGTTGGTCAGTTTACATGTAGGTCAGTTTACATGTAGTTTACATGTAGTTTACATGTAGTTTACATGTTGTTCAGTTTACATGTAGTTCACATGTAGTTTACATGTAGGTCAGTTCACATGTAGTTCACATGTAGGTCAGTTTACATGTAGTTCACATGTAGGTCAGTTCACATGTTGTTCACATGTTGTTCAGTTTACATGTAGTTTACATGTAGTCAGTTCACATGTAGTTCACATGTAGGTCAGTTCACATGTAGTTCACATGTAGGTCAGTTTACATGTAGTTCACATGTAGGTCAGTTCACATGTAGTTTACATGTTGGTCAGTTCACATGTAGTTCACATGTTGGTCAGTTCACATGTAGGTCACATGTAGGTCAGTTTACATGTAGTTTACATGTAGGTCAGTTCACATGTAGGTCAGTTCACATGTAGTTCACATGTAGTTCACATGTAGTTCACATGTAGGTCAGTTCACATGTAGTTTACATGTAGGTCAGTTTACATGTAGTTTACATGTTGGTCAGTTCACATGTAGTTCACATGTTGGTCAGTTTACATGTAGTTCACATGTTGATGTAGTTCACATGTTGGTCAGTTTACATGTAGTTCACATGTAGGTCAGTTCACATGTAGTTCACATGTTGGTCAGTTTACATGTAGTTTACATGTAGTTCACATGTAGTTTACATGTTGGTCAGTTCACATGTAGTTCACATGTAGTTTACATGTAGTTTACATGTAGGTCAGTTCACATGTAGTTTACATGTTGGTCAGTTTACATGTAGGTCAGTTTACATGTAGTTTACATGTAGTTTACATGTAGTTTACATGTTGTTCAGTTTACATGTAGTTCACATGTAGTTTACATGTAGGTCAGTTCACATGTAGTTCACATGTAGGTCAGTTTACATGTAGTTCACATGTAGGTCAGTTCACATGTTGTTCACATGTTGTTCAGTTTACATGTAGTTTACATGTAGTCAGTTCACATGTAGTTCACATGTAGGTCAGTTCACATGTAGTTCACATGTAGGTCAGTTTACATGTAGTTCACATGTAGGTCAGTTCACATGTAGTTTACATGTTGGTCAGTTCACATGTAGTTCACATGTTGGTCAGTTCACATGTAGGTCACATGTAGGTCAGTTTACATGTAGTTTACATGTAGGTCAGTTCACATGTAGGTCAGTTCACATGTAGTTCACATGTAGTTCACATGTAGTTCACATGTAGGTCAGTTCACATGTAGTTTACATGTAGGTCAGTTTACATGTAGTTTACATGTTGGTCAGTTCACATGTAGTTCACATGTTGGTCAGTTCACATGTAGTTCACATGTTGGTCAGTTCACATGTAGGTCAGTTTACATGTAGTTTACATGTAGGTCAGTTCACATGTAGGTCAGTTCACATGTAGTTCACATGTAGTTCACATGTAGTTCACATGTAGGTCAGTTCACATGTAGGTCAGTTCACATGTAGTTCACATGTAGTTCACATGTAGGTCAGTTTACATGTAGTTTACATGTAGTTTACATGTTGTTCAGTTTAAATGTAGGTCAGTTTACATGTAGTTCACATGTAGTTTACATGTAGTTCACATGTTGTTCAGTTTACATGTAGTTCACATGTAGTTTACATGTAGTTCACATGTTGTTCAGTTTACATGTAGTTCACATGTTGTTCAGTTTACATGTAGTTTACATGTAGGTCAGTTTACATGTAGTTCACATGTTGTTCAGTTTACATGTAGTTCACATGTAGTTCACATGTAGTTCACATGTAGTTCACATGTAGGTCAGTTCACATGTAGTTCACATGTTGTTCAGTTTACATGTAGTTCACATGTAGTTCACGTGTAGTTCACATGTAGGTCAGTTCACATGTAGGTCAGTTCACATGTAGTTCACATGTTGTTCAGTTTACATGTAGGTCAGTTTACATGTAGTTCACATGTAGTTTACATGTAGTTCACATGTTGTTCAGTTTACATGTAGTTCACATGTTGTTCAGTTTACATGTAGTTTACATGTAGGTCAGTTTACATGTAGTTCACATGTAGGTCAGTTCACATGTAGTTCACATGTTGTTCAGTTTACATGTAGGTCAGTTTACATGTAGTTTACATGTAGTTTCAGTTTACATGTTGTTCAGTTTACATGTAGTTTTACATGTTAGTTTACATGTAGTTTACATGTTGTTCATGTAGTTCACATGTTGTTCAGTTCACATGTAGTTTACATGTTGTTCAGTTTACATGTAGTTCACATGTAGGTCAGTTTACATGTAGTTCACATGTTGTTCAGTTTACATGTAGTTCACATGTTGTTCAGTTTTATGTAGTTTACATGTATCAGTCATGTAGTTCACATGTTGTAGTTCACATGTAGTTCATGTAGTTTGCATGTAGTTCACATGTAGTTCACATGTAGTTTACACATGTTTACATGTAGTTCACATGTTGGTCAGTTCACAGTTCACATGTAGTTCACATGTTGTCAGTTCAGTAGTTACATGTTGGTCAGTTTACATGTAGTTCACATGTAGTTCACATGTAGTTACATGTAGTTCACATGTTAGTCAGCTCACATGTAGTTCACATGTTAGTTTTACATGTAGTTTCAGTTCACATGTAGTTCACATGTTGGTCAGTTTACATGTAGTTCACATGTAAGGTCAGTTCACATGTTGTTCACATGTTGTTCAGTTTACATGTAGTTTAAATGTTGGTCAGTTTACATGTAGTTCACATGTTGGTCAGTTTACATGTAGTTCACATGTAGGTCAGTTTACATGTAGTTCACATGTAGGTCAGTTCACATGTAGTTTACATGTAGTTCACATGTAGTTTACATGTAGTTTACATGTTGGTCAGTTCACATGTTATGGTTTACATGTAGGTCAGTTTACATGTAGTTTACATGTAGGTCAGTTCACATGTAGTTTTCACATGTAGTTTACATGTAGTTCACATGTTAGTTCACATATAGGTCAGTTCACATGTAGTTTACATGTAGGTCAGTTTACATGTAGTTTACATGTTGGTCAGTTCACATGTAGTTCACATGTAGGTCAGTTCACATGTAGTTCACATGTTGGTCAGTTTATGTAGTTCACATGTGGGTCAGTTCACATGTAGTTTACATGTAGGTAGTTCACATGTCAGTTCACATGTAGGTCAGGTTCACATGTGGTTCACATGTAGGTCAGTTCACATGTTGTTCACATGTTGTCAGTTTACATGTAGTTTACATGTAGTCAGTTTTGTAGTTTGTTCAGTCACATTAAATGTAGGTCAGTTTACATGTAGTTCACATGTAGTTTTACATGTAGTTCACATGTTGTTCAGTTTTACATGTAGTTCACATGTAGTTTACATGTAGTTCACATGTTGTTCAGTTTACATGTAGTTTACATGTAGGTCAGTTCCACATGTAGGTCAGTTCACTTGTAGGTCACATGTTTACATGTAGTTCACATGTTGTTCAGTTCACATGTAGTTTTACATGTAGTTCAGTTTGTAGTTCACATTGGTCAGTTCGCCAGTTCACATGTTGGTCAGTTAGTTCACATGTAGGTCAGTTCACATGTAGTTCACATGTTCAGTTTACATGTAGTTCATGTAGTTCACGTGTAGTTCACATGTAGGTCAGTTCACATAGGTCAGTTCACATGTAGTTCACATGTTGTTCAGTTTACATGTAGGTCAGTTTACATGTAGTTCACATGTAGTTTACATGTAGTTCACATGTTGTTCAGTTTACATGTAGTTCACATGTTGTTTCAGTTTACATGTAGTTTACATGTAGGTCAGTTTACATGTAGTTCACATGTAGGTCCAGTTTCTGTGTAGTTCACATGTTGTTCAGTTTACATGTAGGTCAGTTTACATGTAGTTCACATGTAGTTTACATGTAGTTCACATGTTGTTCAGTTTACATGTAGTTCACATGTTGTTCAGTTTACATGTAGTTTACATGTAGGTCAGTTTACATGTAGTTCACATGTAGGTCAGTTCACATGTAGTTCACATGTTGTTCAGTTTACATGTAGGTCAGTTTACATGTAGTTCACATGTAGTTTACATGTAGTTCACATGTTGTTCAGTTTACATGTAGTTCACATGTTGTTCAGTTTACATGTAGTTTACATGTAGGTCAGTTTACATGTAGTTCACATGTTGTTCAGTTTACATGTAGTTTACATGTTGTTCAGTTTACATGTAGTTTACATGTAGGTCAGTTTACATGTAGTTCACATGTTGTTCAGTTTACATGTAGTTCACATGTTGGTCAGTTTACATGTAGTTTACATGTAGGTCAGTTTACATGTAGTTCACATGTTGTTCAGTTTACATGTAGTTCACATGTAGTTTACATGTAGTTCACATGTAGTTCACATGTAGTTCACATGTAGTTCACATGTGGTCAGTTCACATGTAGTTTACATGTAGTTCACATGTTGGTCAGTTCACATGTAGTTCACATGTTGGTCAGTTTACATGTAGTTCACATGTAGTTCACATGTAGTTTACATGTAGTTCACATGTTGGTCAGCTCACATGTAGTTCACATGTTGGTCAGTTTACATGTAGTTTACATGTAGTTCACATGTAGTTCACATGTTGGTCAGTTCACATGTAGTTCACATGTAGGTCAGTTCACATGTAGTTCACATGTTGGTCAGTTTACATGTAGTTCACATGTTGGTCAGTTTACATGTAGTTCACATGTAGGTCAGTTCACATGTAGTTCACATGTTGTTCAGTTTACATGTAGTTCACATGTAGTTCACATGTAGTTCACATGTAGGTCAGTTCACATGTAGGTCAGTTCACATGTAGTTCACATGTTGTTCAGTTTACATGTAGGTCAGTTTACATGTAGTTCACATGTAGTTTACATG
Organism: Oncorhynchus nerka; assembly: GCF_034236695.1. NCBI lineage: Eukaryota > Metazoa > Chordata > Actinopteri > Salmoniformes > Salmonidae > Oncorhynchus > Oncorhynchus nerka. The sequence goes on from NW_027035894.1 coordinate 5,337, forward strand.
TAGTTCACATGTTGTTCAGTTTACATGTAGTTCACATGTAGTTTACATGTAGTTCACATGTTGTTCAGTTTACATGTAGTTCACATGTTGTTCAGTTTACATGTAGTTTACATGTAGGTCAGTTTACATGTAGTTCACATGTTGTTCAGTTTACATGTAGTTTACATGTTGTTCAGTTTACATGTAGTTTACATGTAGGTCAGTTTACATGTAGTTCACATGTTGTTCAGTTTACATGTAGTTCACATGTTGTTCAGTTTACATGTAGTTCACATGTTGTTCAGTTTACATGTAGTTTTCATGTTGTTCAGTTTACATGTAGTTTACATGTTGTTCAGTTTACATGTAGTTCACATGTTGTTCAGTTTACATGTAGTTCACATGTAGGTCAGTTCACATGTAGGTCAGTTCACATGTAGTTCACATGTAGGTCAGTTCACATGTAGGTCAGTTCACATGTAGTTCACATGTAGGTCAGTTCACATGTAGGTCCAGTTCACATGTAGTTCACATGTAGGTCAGTTCACATGTAGGTCGGTGCATGGTTCACATGTAGTTCACATGTAGTTCACATGTAGGTCCGTTTACATGTAGTTTACATGTAGGTCAGTTCACATGTAGGTCAGTTCACATGTAGTTCACATGCCAGGTTCACATGTAGGTCAGTTTACATGTAGTTTACATGTTGTTCAGTTTATGTAGTTTACATGTTGTTCAGTTTACATGTAGTTCACATGTTGTTCAGTTTACATGTAGTTCACATGTTGTTCAGTTTACATGTAGTTCACATGTTGTTCAGTTTACATGTGGTCAGTTCACATGTAGGTCAGTTTATATAGTTTACATGTAGGTCACATGTTGTTCAGTTTACATGTAGTTCACATGTAGTTTACATGTAGTTCACATGTAGGTCAGTTCACATGTAGGTCGGTTCACATGTAGCACATGTAGGTCAGTTCACATGTAGTTCACATGTTGTTCAGTTTACATGTAGTTCACATGTAGTTCACATGTAGGTCAGTTCACATGTAGGTCAGTTCACATGTAGTTCACATGTTGTTCAGTTTACATGTAGTTTACATGTAGGTCAGTTTACATGTAGTTCACATGTTGTTCAGTTTACATGTAGTTTACATGTTGTTCAGTTTACATGTAGTTTACATGTAGGTCAGTTTACATGTAGTTCACATGTTGTTCAGTTTACATGTAGTTCACATGTTGTTCAGTTTACATGTAGTTCACATGTAGTTTACATGTAGTTCACATGTTGTTCAGTTTACATGTAGTTCACATGTAGTTTACATGTAGTTCACATGTTGTTCAGTTTACATGTAGTTCACATGTAGGTCAGTTCACATGTAGTTCACATGTTGTTCAGTTTACATGTAGTTCACATGTAGTTACATGTAGTTCACATGTAGTTCACATGTAGGTCAGTTCACATGTAGGTCAGTTCACATGTAGTTCACATGTTCAGTTTACATGTAGGTCAGTTTACATGTAGTTCACATGTAGTTTACATGTAGTTCACATGTTGTTCAGTTTACATGTAGTTCACATGTTTAGTTTACATGTAGTTCACATGTTGTTCAGTTTACATGTAGTTCACATGTTGTTCAGTTTACATGTAGTTTACATGTAGGTCAGTTTACATGTAGTTCACATGTTGTTCAGTTTACATGTAGTTTACATGTTGTTCAGTTTACATGTAGTTTACATGTAGGTCAGTTTACATGTAGTTCACATGTTGTTCAGTTTACATGTAGTTCACATGTAGTTTACATGTAGTTCACATGTTGTTCAGTTTACATGTAGTTCACATGTTGTTCAGTTTACATGTAGTTTACATGTAGGTCAGTTTACATGTAGTTCACATGTTGTTCAGTTTACATGTAGTTCACATGTTGTTCAGTTTACATGTAGGTCAGTTTACATGTAGTTCACATTAGTTTACATGTGGTCCATGTTGTTCAGTTTACATGTAGTTTACATGTTGGATTTTACATCTAGTTTACATGTAGGTCAGTTTACATGTAGTTCACATGTTGTTCAGTTTACATGTAGTTCACATGTTGTTCAGTTTACATGTAGTTCACATGTAGTTTACATGTAGTTCACATGTTGTTCAGTTTATATAGTTCATGTAGTTTACATGTAGTTCACATGTTGTTCAGTTTACATAGGTCAGTTTACATGTAGTTCCATAGTTTCACATGTAGTTCACATGTTGTTCAGTTGTAGTTCACATGTGTTCACATGTAGTTCACATGTAGTTTACATGTAGTTCACATGTTAGGTCAGTTCACATGTAGGTCAGTTTCATGTAGTTCACATGTTTGTTCAGTTTACATGTAGTTTACATGTTGTTCAGTTTATGTAGTTCACATGTAGTTTACATGTAGTTCACATGTTGTTCAGTTTACATGTAGTTCACATGTTCAGTTTACATATAGTTCACATGTTGTTCAGTTTACATGTAGTTTTCATGTTGTTCAGTTTATGTAGTTTACATGTTGTTCAGTTTACATGTAGTTCACATGTTGTTCAGTTTACATGTAGTTTACATGTTGTTACAGTAGTTACATGTAGTTTACATGTAGGTCAGTTTACATGTAGTTCACATGTTGTTCAGTTTCATGTAGTTCACATGTTGTTCAGTTTACATGTAGTTTCACATGTTGTTCAGTTTACATGTAGTTTACATGTTGGTCAGTTCCACATGTAGTTCACATGTTGGTCAGTTCACATGTAGGTCAGTTCACATGTAGGTCAGTTTATGTAGTTTACATGTAGGTCAGTTCACATGTTGTTCAGTTCACATGTAGTTCACATGTAGGTTTACATGTAGGTAGTTCACATAGTTCATGTCAGTTCACATGTAGTTCACATGTAGGTTCAGTTTACATGTAGGTCAGTTTACATGTAGTTTACATGTTGGTCAGTTCACATGTAGGTAGTTCACATGTCAGTTCACATGTAGGTCAGTTCACATGTAGGTCAGTTTACATGTAGTTTACATGTAGTTCAGTTCACATGTAGGTCAGTTTCACATGTAGTTTCACATGTCCAGTTCACATGTAGGTCAGTTTACATGTAGTTTACATGTTGTTCAGTTTACATGTAGTTCACATGTAGTTCACATGTTTACATGTAGGTCAGTTTCACATGTAGGTCAGTTCACATGTTGTTAGTTTACATGTAGTTCACATGTGGGTCAGTTTACATGTAGTTCACATGTTCAGTTTACATGTAGTTTACAGTTCACAACAGGTCAGTTTACATGTAGTTTACATGTAGGTCACATGTTGTTCAGTTTACATGTAGTTCACATGTTGTTCATGTTTACATGTGGGTCAGTTTACATGTGGTTCACAGGTCAGTTCACATGTAGTTCACATGTTGGTTCAGTTTGTAGGTCAGTTCACATGTTGTTCCCAGTTTACATGTAGTTTACATGTAGGTCAGTTTACATGTAGTTCTGTTGTTGTTACATGTAGTTCACATGTAGTTTACATGTAGTTCATGTTGTTCAGTTCATGTAGTTCACATGTTGGTCAGTTCACATAGGTCAGTTCACATGTTGTTCAGTTTACATGTAGTTTACATGTAGTTTACATGTAGTTCACATGTTGTTCAGTTTACATGTAGTTCACATGTAGGTCAGTTCACATGTAGTTTACATGTAGTTCAGTTTACATGTAGTTTACATGTAGGTCAGTTTACATGTAGTTTACATGTTGTTCAGTTTACATGTAGTTTACATGTTGTTCAGTTTCAGTTTACATGTAGGTCAGTTTATGTAGTTCACATGTTGTTCAGTTTACATGTTCACATGTTGTTCAGTTTACATGTAGTTCACATGTAGTTTACATGTAGTTCACATGTTGTTCAGTTTACATGTAGTTCATGTGGTTTACATGTAGTTCACATGTTGTTCAGTTTACATGTAGTTTACATGTAGGTCAGTTTACATGTAGTTCACATGTTGTTCAGTTTACATGTAGTTTTGTAGTTTGTTCAGTTTACATGTTAGTTTTCATGTAGGTCAGTTTACATGTAGTTTATGTAGGTCAGTTTACATGTAGTCACATGTTGTTCAGTTTCATGTAGTTCACATGTTGTTCAGTTTACATGTAGTTCACATGTTGTTCAGTTTACATGTATTTTTCATGTTGTTTCAGTTTACATGTAGTTCACATGTTGTTCAGTTTACATCTAGTTTACATGTAGGTCAGTTTCAGTTTCACATGTTCAGTTCACATGTAGTTCACATGTTGGTCAGTTCACATGTAGGTCAGTTTACATGTAGTTCACATGTTAGTTCAGTTACATGTGGTTCACATGTAGTTTTGTAGTTACATGTTGGTCAGTTACATGTAGTTCACATGTTGGTCAGTTCACATAGTTGGTCAGTTCACATGTAAGTTCACATGGGGTCAGTTTACATGTAGTTCAGTTTACATGTAGTTCACATGTTGGTTTACATGTAGTTCACATGTAGTTCACATGTAGGTCAGTTCACATGTAGGTTCATGTAGTTCACATCAGTTCACATAGGTCCAGTTCACATGTAGTTTACATGTAGTTCAGTTTACATGTAGTTCATGTTCTTCAGTTTACATGTAGTTCACATGTAGGTCAGTTCACATGTAGGTCAGTTCACATGTAGTGTCAGTTTACATGTAGTTCACATGTAGTTTACATGTATTCACATGTTGTTCAGTTTACATGTAGTTTACATGTTGTTCAGTTTACATGTAGGTCAGTTTACATGTAGTTCACATGTAGTTCACATGTAGGTCAGTTTACATGTAGTTTACATGTTGTTCAGTTTACATGTAGTTTACATGTAGGTCAGTTTACATGTAGTTCACATGTTGTTCAGTTTACATGTAGTTCACATGTTGTTCAGTTTACATGTAGTTCACATGTTGTTCAGTTTACATGTAGTTTACATGTTGGTCAGTTTACATGTAGTTCACATGTTGGTCAGTTCACATGTAGTTCACATGTAGGTCAGTGTTCACATGTAGGTTCACATGTAGTTCACATGTTGTTCAGTTTACATGTAGTTTACATGAGTCAGTTTACATGTAGTTCACATGTAGTCAGTTCACATGTAGTTTACATGTTGTTCAGTTTACATGTAGTTTACATGTAGGTCAGTTTACATGTAGTTCACATGTTGGTCAGTTCACATGTAGTTCACATGTTGTTCAGTTTACATGTAGTCAGTTCACATGTAGGTCAGTTACATGTAGTTCACATGTAGTTCAGTTTACATGTAGTTCACATGTAGTTTACATGTAGTTCACATGTTGTTCAGTTTACATGTAGTTTACATGTAGGTCAGTTTACATGTAGTTCACATGTTGTTCAGTTTACATGTAGTTTACATGTTGTTCAGTTTACATGTAGTTCACATGTAGGTTCAAGTTCACATGTAGGTCAGTTCACATGTAGGTCAGTTTACATGTAGTTCACATGTTTGTTCTGTAGTTTACATGTAGTCGTTCATGTATTACATGTTGTTCAGTTTACATGTAGTTCACATGTTGTTCAGTTTACATGTAGTTTACATGTTGTTCAGTTTACATGTAGTTCACATGTAGTTCAGTTTACATGTAGTTCACATGTTGTTCAGTTTACATGTAGTTCACATGTAGTTTACATGTAGTTCACATGTTGTTCAGTTTACATGTAGTTTACATGTAGGTCAGTTTACATGTAGTTCACATGTTGTTCAGTTTACATGTTAGTTCAGTTCACATGTAGTTCACATGTAGTTCACATGTAGGTCAGTTCACATGTAGGTCAGTTCACATGTAGTTCACATGTTAGTTCAGTTTACATGTAGGTCAGTTTACATGTAGTTTACATGTAGTTACATGTAGTTTACATGTTGTTCAGTTTACATGTAGTTCACATGTTGTTCAGTTTACATGTAGTTCTACATGTTGTTCAGTTTACATGTAGTTCACATGTTCAGTTACATGTAGTTACATGTATGTTTACATGTAGTTCACATGTTGTTCAGTTTACATGTAGTTCACATGTTGTTCAGTTTACATGTAGTTCACATGTAGGTCAGTTTACATGTAGTTCACATGTTGTTCAGTTTACATGTAGTTCACATGTTGTTCAGTTTACATGTAGTTCACATGTTGTTCAGTTTACATGTAGTTTACATGGGTCAGTTCACATGTGTTCACGTTTCAGCATGTAGGTTGCACATGTAGGTCAGTTTCATATGTAGTTTACATGTATGGTTCAGTTGTACATGTAGTTCACATGTATGTTCTCAGTTCACATGTAGTTCACATGTAGGTCAGTTTCCACATGTAGTTGCACATGTGTAGTTCACATGTAGTCAGTTCACATGTAGTTCACATGTAGGTCAGTTTACATGTAGTTTCACATGTAGGTCAGTTCACATGTAGTTCACATGTAGTTTACATGTAGTTCACATGTAGGTCAGTTTACATGTAGCTCACATGTTGGTCAGTTCACATGTTGGTTCACATGTAGTTCACATGTAGTTCACATGTAGGTCAGTTTACATGTAGTTCAGTTTACATGTAGTTCACATGTAGTTCACATGTAGTTCAGTT
>NW_027035895.1:0-11956 GCF_034236695.1 Oncorhynchus nerka
TTCCTTGCTGTCCCCAGTCCACCTGGCCATGCTGCTGCTCCAGTTTCAACTGGCCTGGGCCCTAGGACCATGTCCCAGGACTACCTGACATGATGACTCCTTGATGTCCCCAGTCCACCTGGCCATGCTGCTGCTCCAGTTTCAACTGTTCTGCCTTACTATTATTCAACCATGCTGGTCATTTATGAACATTTGAACATCTTGGCCACGTTCTGTTATAATCTCCACCCGGCACAGCCAGAAGAGGACTGGCCACCCCCACATATGCTCTCTCTAATTCTCTCTTTCTTTCTCTCTCTCGGAGGACCTGAGCCCCTAGGACCGTGCTCCCAGGACTACCTGACATGATGACTCCTTGCTGTCCCCAGTCCACCTGACTGTGCTGCTGCTCCAGTTTCAACTGTTCTGCCTTGTTATTATTCGACCATGCTGGTCATTTATGAACATTTGAACATCTTGGTCATGTTCTGTTATAATCTCTACCCGGCACAGCCAGAAGAGGACTGGCCACCCACATAGCCTGGTTCCTCTCTAGGTTTCTTCCTAGGTTTTGGCCTTTCTAGGGAGTTTTTCCTAGCCACCGTGCTTTTACACCTGCATTGTTTGCTGTTTGGGGTTTTAGGCTGGGTTTCTGTACAGCACTTTGAGATATCAGCTGATGTACGAAGGGCTATATAAATAAATTTGATTTGATTTGAACTGTTGTCCTGTTAGCCACCAGACTAAATGTTAGCAGTAACTGTTGTCCTGTTAGCCACCAGACTAAATGTTAGCAGTAACTGTTGTCCTGTTAGCTACAGGACTAAATGTTAGCGGTAACTGTTGTCCGGTTAGCTACAGGACTAAATGTTAGCAGTAACTGTTGTCCTGTTAGCTACAGGACTAAATGTTAGCAGTAACTGTTGTCCGGTTAGCTACAGGACTAAATGTTAGCAGTAACTGTTGTCTGATTAGCTACAGGAATAAATGTTAGCAGTAACTATTGTCTGGTTAGCTACAGGACTAAATGTTAGAAGTAACTGTTGTCCGGTTAGCTACAGGACTAAATGTTAGCAGTAACTGTTGTCCTGTTAGCCACCAGACTACATGTTAGCAGTAACTGTTGTCTGATTAGCTACAGGACTAAATGTTAGCAGTAACTGTTGTCCGGTTAGCTACAGGACTAAATGTTAGCAGTAACTGTTGTCTGATTAGCTACAGGACTAAATGTTAGCAGTAACTGTTGTCCGGTTAAATGTTAGCAGTAACTGTTGTCTGGTTAGCTACAGGACTAAATGTTAGCAGTAACTGTTGTCCGGTTAGCTACAGGACTAAATGTTAGCAGTAACTGTTGTCCTGTTAGCCACCAGACTAAATGTTAGCAGTAACTGTTGTCCGGTTAGCTACAGGACTAAATGTTAGCAGTAACTGTTGTCTGGTTAGCTACAGGACTAAATGTTAGCAGTAACTGTTGTCTGGTTAGCTACAGGACTAAATGTTAGCAGTAACTGTTGTCCTGTTAGCCACCAGACTAAATGTTAGCAGTAACTGTCTCCTGACCCCTCCTGTCTCAGCCTCCAGTATTTATGCTGCAGTAGTTTATGTGTCGGGGGGCTAGGGTCAGTTTGTTATATCTGGAGTACTTCTCCTGTCCTATTCAGTGTCCTGTGTGAATCTAAGTGTGCGTTCTTTAATTCTCTCCTTCTCGCTTTCTTTCTCTCTCTCGGAGGACCTGAGCCCTAGGACCATGCCCCAGGACTACCTGACATGATGATTCCTTGCTGTCCCCAGTCCACCTGGCCATGCTGCTGCTCCAGTTTCAACTGGCCTGGGCCCTAGGACCATGTCCCAGGACTACCTGACATGATGACTCCTTGATGTCCCCAGTCCACCTGGCCATGCTGCTGCTCCAGTTTCAACTGTTCTGCCTTACTATTATTCAACCATGCTGGTCATTTATGAACATTTGAACATCTTGGCCACGTTCTGTTATAATCTCCACCCGGCACAGCCAGAAGAGGACTGGCCACCCCACATATGCTCTCTCTAATTCTCTCTTTCTTTCTCTCTCTCGGAGGACCTGAGCGCTAGGACCGTGCCCCAGGACTACCTGACATGATGACTCCTTGCTGTCCCCAGTCCACCTGACTGTGCTGCTGCTCCAGTTTCAACTGTTCTGCCTTATTATTATTCGACCATGCTGGTCATTTATGAACATTTGAACATCTTGGTCATGTTCTGTTATAATCTCTACCCGGCACAGCCAGAAGAGGACTGGCCACCCCACATAGCCTGGTTCCTCTCTAGGTTTCTTCCTAGGTTTTGGCCTTTCTAGGGAGTTTTTCCTAGCCACCGTGCTTTTACACCTGCATTGTTTGCTGTTTGGGGTTTTAGGCTGGGTTTCTGTACAGCACTTTGAGATATCAGCTGATGTACGAAGGGCTATATAAATAAATTTGATTTGATTTGATTTGAACTGTTGTCCTGTTAGCCACCAGACTAAATGTTAGCAGTAACTGTTGTCCTGTTAGCCACCAGACTAAATGTTAGCAGTAACTGTTGTCCTGTTAGCTACAGGACTAAATGTTAGCAGTAACTGTTGTCCGGTTAGCTACAGGACTAAATGTTAGCAGTAACTGTTGTCTGATTAGCTACAGGACTAAATGTTAGCAGTAACTGTTGTCTGATTAGCTACAGGACTAAATGTTAGAAGTAACTGTTGTCCGGTTAGCTACAGGACTAAATGTTAGAAGTAACTGTTGTCCGGTTAGCTACAGGACTAAATGTTAGCAGTAACTATTGTCTGGTTAGCTACAGGACTAAATGTTAGAAGTAACTGTTGTCCGGTTAGCTACAGGACTAAATGTTAGCAGTAACTGTTGTCCTGTTAGCCACCAGACTACATGTTAGCAGTAACTGTTGTCTGATTAGCTACAGGACTAAATGTTAGCAGTAACTGTTGTCCGGTTAGCTACAGGACTAAATGTTAGCAGTAACTGTTGTCTGATTAGCTACAGGACTAAATGTTAGCAGTAACTGTTGTCCGGTTAGCTACAGGACTAAATGTTAGCAGTAACTGTTGTCCTGTTAGCTACAGGACTAAATGTTAGCAGTAACTGTTGTCCGGTTAGCTACAGGACTAAATGTTAGCAGTAACTGTTGTCTGATTAGCTACAGGACTAAATGTCAGCAGTAACTGTTGTCTGATTAGCTACAGGACTAAATGTTAGAAGTAACTGTTGTCCGGTTAGCTACAGGACTAAATGTTAGAGGTAACTGTTGTCCGGTTAGCTACAGGACTAAATGTTAGCAGTAACTGTTGTCCTGTTAGCCACCAGACTACATGTTAGCAGTAACTGTTGTCTGATTAGCTACAGGACTAAATGTTAGCAGTAACTGTTGTCCGGTTAGCTACAGGACTAAATGTTAGCAGTAACTGTTGTCTGATTAGCTACAGGACTAAATGTTAGAAGTAACTGTTGTCCGGTTAGCTACAGGACTAAATGTTAGCAGTAACTGTTGTCCTGTTAGCCACCAGACTAAATGTTAGAAGTAACTGTTGTCCGGTTAGCTACAGGACTAAATGTTAGCAGTAACTGTTGTCCTGTTAGCTACAGGACTAAATGTTGGCAGTAACTGTTGTCCTGTTAGCCACCAGACTAAATGTTAGCAGTAACTGTTGTCCGGTTAGCTACAGGACTAAATGTTAGCAGTAACTGTTGTCTGGTTAGCTACAGGACTAAATGTTAGCAGTAACTGTTGTCTGGTTAGCTACAGGACTAAATGTTAGCAGTAACTGTTGTCCTGTTAGCCACCAGACTAAATGTTAGCAGTAACTGTCTCCTGACCCCTCCTGTCTCAGCCTCCAGTATTTATGCTGCAGTAGTTTATGTGTCGGGGGGCTAGGGTCAGTTTGTTATATCTGGAGTACTTCTCCTGTCCTATTCAGTGTCCTGTGTGAATCTAAGTGTGCGTTCTCTAATTCTCTCCTTCTCGCTTTCTTTCTCTCTCTCGGAGGACCTGAGCCCTAGGACCATGCCCCAGGACTACCTGACATGATGATTCCTTGCTGTCCCCAGTCCACCTGGCCATGCTGCTGCTCCAGTTTCAACTGGCCTGGGCCCTAGGACCATGTCCCAGGACTACCTGACATGATGACTCCTTGATGTCCCCAGTCCACCTGGCCATGCTGCTGCTCCAGTTTCAACTGTTCTGCCTTACTATTATTCAACCATGCTGGTCATTTATGAACATTTGAACATCTTGGCCACGTTCTGTTATAATCTCCACCCGGCACAGCCAGAAGAGGACTGGCCACCCCACATATGCTCTCTCTAATTCTCTCTTTCTTTCTCTCTCTCGGAGGACCTGAGCCCTAGGACCGTGCCCCAGGACTACCTGACATGATGACTCCTTGCTGTCCCCAGTCCACCTGACTGTGCTGCTGCTCCAGTTTCAACTGTTCTGCCTTATTATTATTCGACCATGCTGGTCATTTATGAACATTTGAACATCTTGGTCATGTTCTGTTATAATCTCTACCCGGCACAGCCAGAAGAGGACTGGCCACCCCACATAGCCTGGTTCCTCTCTAGGTTTCTTCCTAGGTTTTGGCCTTTCTAGGGAGTTTTTCCTAGCCACCGTGCTTTTACACCTGCATTGTTTGCTGTTTGGGGTTTTAGGCTGGGTTTCTGTACAGCACTTTGAGATATCAGCTGATGTACGAAGGGCTATATAAATAAATTTGATTTGATTTGATTTGAACTGTTGTCCTGTTAGCCACCAGACTAAATGTTAGCAGTAACTGTTGTCCTGTTAGCCACCAGACTAAATGTTAGCAGTAACTGTTGTCCTGTTAGCTACAGGACTAAATGTTAGCAGTAACTGTTGTCCGGTTAGCTACAGGACTAAATGTTAGCAGTAACTGTTGTCTGATTAGCTACAGGACTAAATGTTAGCAGTAACTGTTGTCTGATTAGCTACAGGACTAAATGTTAGAAGTAACTGTTGTCCGGTTAGCTACAGGACTAAATGTTAGAAGTAACTGTTGTCCGGTTAGCTACAGGACTAAATGTTAGCAGTAACTATTGTCTGGTTAGCTACAGGACTAAATGTTAGAAGTAACTGTTGTCCGGTTAGCTACAGGACTAAATGTTAGCAGTAACTGTTGTCCTGTTAGCCACCAGACTACATGTTAGCAGTAACTGTTGTCTGATTAGCTACAGGACTAAATGTTAGCAGTAACTGTTGTCCGGTTAGCTACAGGACTAAATGTTAGCAGTAACTGTTGTCTGATTAGCTACAGGACTAAATGTTAGCAGTAACTGTTGTCCGGTTAGCTACAGGACTAAATGTTAGCAGTAACTGTTGTCCTGTTAGCTACAGGACTAAATGTTAGCAGTAACTGTTGTCCGGTTAGCTACAGGACTAAATGTTAGCAGTAACTGTTGTCTGATTAGCTACAGGACTAAATGTCAGCAGTAACTGTTGTCTGATTAGCTACAGGACTAAATGTTAGAAGTAACTGTTGTCCGGTTAGCTACAGGACTAAATGTTAGAGGTAACTGTTGTCCGGTTAGCTACAGGACTAAATGTTAGCAGTAACTGTTGTCCTGTTAGCCACCAGACTACATGTTAGCAGTAACTGTTGTCTGATTAGCTACAGGACTAAATGTTAGCAGTAACTGTTGTCCGGTTAGCTACAGGACTAAATGTTAGCAGTAACTGTTGTCTGATTAGCTACAGGACTAAATGTTAGAAGTAACTGTTGTCCGGTTAGCTACAGGACTAAATGTTAGCAGTAACTGTTGTCCTGTTAGCCACCAGACTAAATGTTAGAAGTAACTGTTGTCCGGTTAGCTACAGGACTAAATGTTAGCAGTAACTGTTGTCCTGTTAGCTACAGGACTAAATGTTGGCAGTAACTGTTGTCCTGTTAGCCACCAGACTAAATGTTAGCAGTAACTGTTGTCCGGTTAGCTACAGGACTAAATGTTAGCAGTAACTGTTGTCTGGTTAGCTACAGGACTAAATGTTAGCAGTAACTGTTGTCTGGTTAGCTACAGGACTAAATGTTAGCAGTAACTGTTGTCCTGTTAGCCACCAGACTAAATGTTAGCAGTAACTGTCTCCTGACCCCTCCTGTCTCAGCCTCCAGTATTTATGCTGCAGTAGTTTATGTGTCGGGGGGCTAGGGTCAGTTTGTTATATCTGGAGTACTTCTCCTGTCCTATTCAGTGTCCTGTGTGAATCTAAGTGTGCGTTCTCTAATTCTCTCCTTCTCGCTTTCTTTCTCTCTCTCGGAGGACCTGAGCCCTAGGACCATGCCCCAGGACTACCTGACATGATGATTCCTTGCTGTCCCCAGTCCACCTGGTCATGCTGCTGCTCCAGTTTCAACTGGCCTGGGCCCTAGGACCATGTCCCAGGACTACCTGACATGATGACTCCTTGATGTCCCCAGTCCACCTGGCCATGCTGCTGCTCCAGTTTCAACTGTTCTGCCTTACTATTATTCAACCATGCTGGTCATTTATGAACATTTGAACATCTTGGCCACGTTCTGTTATAATCTCCACCCGGCACAGCCAGAAGAGGACTGGCCACCCCACATATGCTCTCTCTAATTCTCTCTTTCTTTCTCTCTCTCGGAGGACCTGAGCCCTAGGACCGTGCCCCAGGACTACCTGACATGATGACTCCTTGCTGTCCCCAGTCCACCTGACTGTGCTGCTGCTCCAGTTTCAACTGTTCTGCCTTATTATTATTCGACCATGCTGGTCATTTATGAACATTTGAACATCTTGGTCATGTTCTGTTATAATCTCTACCCGGCACAGCCAGAAGAGGACTGGCCACCCCACATAGCCTGGTTCCTCTCTAGGTTTCTTCCTAGGTTTTGGCCTTTCTAGGGAGTTTTTCCTAGCCACCGTGCTTTTACACCTGCATTGTTTGCTGTTTGGGGTTTTAGGCTGGGTTTCTGTACAGCACTTTGAGATATCAGCTGATGTACGAAGGGCTATATAAATAAATTTGATTTGATTTGATTTGAACTGTTGTCCTGTTAGCCACCAGACTAAATGTTAGCAGTAACTGTTGTCCTGTTAGCCACCAGACTAAATGTTAGCAGTAACTGTTGTCCTGTTAGCTACAGGACTAAATGTTAGCGGTAACTGTTGTCCGGTTAGCTACAGGACTAAATGTTAGCAGTAACTGTTGTCCTGTTAGCTACAGGACTAAATGTTAGCAGTAACTGTTGTCCGGTTAGCTACAGGACTAAATGTTAGCAGTAACTGTTGTCTGATTAGCTACAGGAATAAATGTTAGAAGTAACTGTTGTCCGGTTAGCTACAGGACTAAATGTTAGCAGTAACTATTGTCTGGTTAGCTACAGGACTAAATGTTAGAAGTAACTGTTGTCCGGTTAGCTACAGGACTAAATGTTAGCAGTAACTGTTGTCTGATTAGCTACAGGACTAAATGTTAGCAGTAACTGTTGTCCGGTTAGCTACAGGACTAAATGTTAGCAGTAACTGTTGTCTGATTAGCTACAGGACTAAATGTTAGCAGTAACTGTTGTCCGGTTAGCTACAGGACTAAATGTTAGCAGTAACTGTTGTCCTGTTAGCTACAGGACTAAATGTTAGCAGTAACTGTTGTCCGGTTAGCTACAGGACTAAATGTTAGCAGTAACTGTTGTCTGATTAGCTACAGGACTAAATGTTAGCAGTAACTGCTGTCTGGTTAGCTACAGGACTAAATGTTAGAAGTAACTGTTGTCCGGTTAGCTACAGGACTAAATGTTAGCAGTAACTGTTGTCCTGTTAGCCACCAGGACTACATGTTAGCAGTAACTGTTGTCCTGATTAGCTACAGGACTAAATGTTAGCAGTAACTGTTGTCCGGTTAGCTACAGGACTAAATGTTAGCAGTAACTGTTGTCTGATTAGCTACAGGACTAAATGTTAGCAGTAACTGTTGTCCGGTTAGCTACAGGACTAAATGTTAGCAGTAACTGCTGTCCTGTTAGCTACAGGACTAAATGTTAGCAGTAACTGTCGTCAGTTAGCAACAGGACTAAATGTTAGCAGTAACTGTTGTCTGGATAGCTACGGGACTAAATGTTAGCAGTAACTGTTGTTTGGTTAGCTACGGGACTAAATGTTAGCAGTAACTGTTATCTGGTTAGCTACAGGACTAAATGTTAGCAGTAACTGTTGTCTGGTTAGCTACAGGACTAAATTTTAGCAGTAACTGCTTTCCAGTTAGCAACAGGACTAAATGTTAGCAGTAACTGTTGTCCTGTTAGCTACAGGACTAAATGTTAGCAGTAACTGTTGTCTGGTTAGCTACAGGACTAAATGTTAGCAGTAACTGTTGTCCTGTTAGCCACCAGACTAAATGTTAGCAGTAACTGTTGTCCTGGTTAGCCACCAGACTAAATGTTAGCAGTAACTGTTGTCCTGTTAGCTACAGGACTAAATGTTAGCAGTAACTGTTGTCCAGTTAGCAACAGGACTAAATGTTAGCAGTAACTGTTGTCCGGTTAGCTACAGGACTAAATGTTAGCAGTAACTGTTGTCCGGTTAGCCACCAGACTAAATGTTAGCAGTAACTGTTGTCTGGTTAGCTACAGGACTAACTGTTAGCAGTAACTGTTGTCCGGTTAGCCACCAGACTACATGTTAGCAGTAACTGTTGTCCGGTTAGCCACCAGACTAAATGTTAGCAGTAACTGTTGTCTGGTTAGCTACGGGATTAAATGTTAGCATTAACTGTTGTCCGGTTAGCTACAGGACTAAATGTTAGCAGTAACTGTTGTCTGATTAGCTACAGGACTAAATGTTAGCAGTAACTGTTGTCCGGTTAGCTACAGGACTAAATGTTAGCAGTAACTGTTGTCCGGTTAGCTACAGGACTAAATGTTAGCAGTAACTGTTGTCTGATTAGCTACAGGACTAAATGTTAGCAGTAACTGTTGTCTGATTAGCTACAGGACTAAATGTTAGAAGTAACTGTTGTCCGGTTAGCTACAGGACTAAATGTTAGAAGTAACTGCTGTCCGGTTAGCTACAGGACTAAATGTTAGCGAGTAACTATTGTCTGGTTAGCTACAGGACTAAATGTTAGAAGTAATCTAGTTGTCCGGTTAGCTACAGGACTAAATGTTAGCAGTAACTGTTGTCCTGTTAGCCACCAGACTACATGTTAGCAGTAACTGTTGTCTGATTAGCTACAGGACTAAATGTTAGCAGTAACTGTTGTCCGGTTAGCTACAGGACTAAATGTTAGCAGTAACTGTTGTCTGATTAGCTACAGGACTAAATGTTAGCAGTAACTGTTGTCCGGTTAGCTACAGGACTAAATGTTAGCAGTAACTGTTGTCCTGTTAGCTACAGGACTAAATGTTAGCAGTAACTGCTTGTCCGGTTAGCTACAGGACTAAATGTTAGCAGTAACTGTTGTCTGATTAGCTACAGGACTAAATGTCAGCAGTAACTGTTGTCTGGTTAGCTACAGGACTAAATGTTAGAAGTAACTGTTGTCCGGTTAGCTACAGGACTAAATGTTAGAGGTAACTGTTGTCCGGTTAGCTACAGGACTAAATGTTAGCAGTAACTGTTGTCCTGTTAGCCACCAGACTACATGTTAGCAGTAACTGTTGTCTGATTAGCTACAGGACTAAATGTTAGCAGTAACTGTTGTCCGGTTAGCTACAGGACTAAATGTTAGCAGTAACTGTTGTCTGATTAGCTACAGGACTAAATGTTAGAAGTAACTGTTGTCCGGTTAGCTACAGGACTAAATGTTAGCAGTAACTGTTGTCCTGTTAGCCACCAGACTAAATGTTAGAAGTAACTGTTGTCCGGTTAGCTACAGGACTAAATGTTAGCAGTAACTGTTGTCCTGTTAGCTACAGGACTAAATGTTGGCAGTAACTGTTGTCCTGTTAGCCACCAGACTAAATGTTAGCAGTAACTGTTGTCCGGTTAGCTACAGGACTAAATGTTAGCAGTAACTGTTGTCTGGTTAGCTACAGGACTAAATGTTAGCAGTAACTGTTGTCTGGTTAGCTACAGGACTAAATGTTAGCAGTAACTGTTGTCCTGTTAGCCACCAGACTAAATGTTAGCAGTAACTGTCTCCTGACCCCTCCTGTCTCAGCCTCCAGTATTTATGCTGCAGTAGTTTATGTGTCGGGGGCTAGGGTCAGTTTGTTATATCTGGAGTACTTCTCCTGTCCTATTCAGTGTCCTGTGTGAATCTAAGTGTGCGTTCTCTAATTCTCTCCTTCTCGCTTTCTTTCTCTCTCTCGGAGGACCTGAGCCCTAGGACCATGCCCCAGGACTACCTGACATGATGATTCCTTGCTGTCCCCAGTCCACCTGGTCATGCTGCTGCTCCAGTTTCAACTGGCCTGGGCCCTAGGACCATGTCCCAGGACTACCTGACATGATGACTCCTTGATGTCCCCAGTCCACCTGGCCATGCTGCTGCTCCAGTTTCAACTGTTCTGCCTTACTATTATTCAACCATGCTGGTCATTTATGAACATTTGAACATCTTGTCCACGTTCTGTTATAATCTCCACCCGGCACAGCCAGAAGAGGACTGGCCACCCCACATATGCTCTCTCTAATTCTCTCTTTCTTTCCTCTCTCGGAGGACCTGAGGCCTAGGACCGTGCCCCAGGACTACCTGACATGATGACTCCTTGCTGTCCCCAGTCCACCTGACTGTGCTGCTGCTCCAGTTTCAACTGTTCTGCCTTATTATTATTCGACCATGCTGGTCATTTATGAACATTTGAACATCTTGGTCATGTTCTGTTATAATCTCTACCCGGCACAGCCAGAAGAGGACTGGCCACCCCACATAGCCTGGTTCCTCTCTAGGTTTCTTCCTAGGTTTTGGCCTTTCTAGGGAGTTTTTCCTAGCCACCGTGCTTTTACACCTGCATTGTTTGCTGTTTGGGGATTTAAGGCTGGGTTTCTGTACAGCACTTTGAGATATCAGCTGATGTACGAAGGGCTATATAAATAAATTTGATTTGATTTGATTTGAACTGTTGTCCTGTTAGCCACCAGACTAAATGTTAGCAGTAACTGTTGTCCTGTTAGCCACCAGACTAAATGTTAGCAGTAACTGTTGTCCTGTTAGCTACAGGACTAAATGTTAGCAGTAACTGTTGTCCGGTTAGCTACAGGACTAAATGTTAGCAGTAACTGTTGTCCTGTTAGCTACAGGACTAAATGTTAGCAGTAACTGTTGTCCGGTTAGCTACAGGACTAAATGTTAGCAGTAACTGTTGTCTGATTAGCTACAGGAATAAATGTTAGAAGTAACTGTTGTCCGGTTAGCTACAGGACTAAATGTTAGCAGTAACTATTGTCTGGTTAGCTACAGGACTAAATGTTAGAAGTAACTGTTGTCCGGTTAGCTACAGGACTAAATGTTAGCAGTAACTGTTGTCTGATTAGCTACAGGACTAAATGTTAGCAGTAACTGTTGTCCGGTTAGCTACAGGACTAAATGTTAGCAGTAACTGTTGTCTGATTAGCTACAGGACTAAATGTTAGCAGTAACTGTTGTCCGGTTAGCTACAGGACTAAATGTTAGCAGTAACTGTTGTCCTGTTAGCTACAGGACTAAATGTTAGCAGTAACTGTTGTCCGGTTAGCTACAGGACTAAATGTTAGCAGTAACTGTTGTCTGATTAGCTACAGGACTAAATGTTAGCAGTAACTGTTGTCTGGTTAGCTACAGGACTAAATGTTAGAAGTAACTGTTGTCCGGTTAGCTACAGGACTAAATGTTAGCAGTAACTGTTGTCCTGTTAGCCACCGGACCACATGTTAGCAGTAACTGTTGTCTGACTAGCTACAGGACTAAATGTTAGCAGTAACTGTTGTCCGGTTAGCTACAGGACTAAATGTTAGCAGTAACTGTTGTCTGATTAGCTACAGGACTAAATGTT
>NW_027035896.1:0-11960 GCF_034236695.1 Oncorhynchus nerka
CATTCACTTCAATACGACCCCTGAGTAGGTAGAAACTCATTCACTTCAATACGACCCCCTGAGTAGGTAACTCATTCACTTCAATACGACCCCCTGAGTAGGTAGAAACTCAAACTCTTCAATACGACCCCCTTAGAAACTCATTCACTTCAATATGACCCCCAGTAGGTAGAAACTCCAATACGACCCCCTGAGTAGGTAGAAACTCATTCACTTCAATACGACCCCCTGAGTAGGTAGAAACTCATTCACTTCAGTACGACCCCCTGAGTAGGTAACTCATTCACTTCAATACGACCCCCTGAGTAGGTAGAAACTCATTCACTTCAATATGACCCCGAGTAGGTAGAAACTCATTCACTTCAATACGACCCCCTGAGTAGGTAACTCATTCACTTCAATACGACCCCCTGAGTAGGTAGAAACTCATTCACTTCAATACGACCCCCTGAGTAGGTAGAAACTCACTTCAATACGACCCCCTGAGTAGGTAACTCATTCACTTCAATACGACCCCCTGAGTAGGTAGAAACTCATTCACTTCAATACGACCCCCTGAGTAGGTAGAAACTCACTTCAATACGACCCCCTGAGTAGGTAACTCATTCACTTCAATACGACCCCCTGAGTAGGTAGAAACTCATTCACTTCAATACGACCCCCTGAGTAAGTAGAAACACATTCCCTGTACGGAGAGAACCGATGTGCAGTTCGAACAAATCTTTTCAGTGAACTTAGTGTAGAGGTTAGACAGCCAAGTCACCTAGCAGTTTCATTTACCTGTTCCCACTTGAATAGTTCCTGTACTACACTCTATATCTGCAGGTATACTGCACTCTATATCTGCAGGTATACTGCACTCTATATCTACAGGTGTACTGCACTCTATATCTACAGGTGTACTGCACTCTATATCTACAGGTGTACTGCACTCTATATCTACAGGTATACTGCACTCTATATCTACAGGTGTACTGCACTCTATATCTACAGGTATACTGCACTCTATATCTACAGGTATACTGCACTCTATATCTACAGGTATACTGCACTCTATATCTACAGGTATACTGCACTCTATCTGCAGGTATACTGCACTCTATATCTACAGGTATACTGCACTCTATATCTACAGGTGTACTGCACTCTATATCTACAGGTATACTGCACTCTATCTGCAGGTGTACTGCACTCTATATCTACAGGTGTACTGCACTCTATATCTACAGGTATACTGCACTCTATATCTACAGGTATACTGCACTCTATATCTACTGCACTCTATATCTACAGGTATACTGCACTCTATATCTACAGGTATACTGCACTCTATATCTACAGGTGTACTGCACTCTATATCTGCTGGTATACTGCACTCTATATCTACAGGTGTACTGCACTCTATATCTACAGGTATACTGCACTCTATATCTACAGGTATACTGCACTCTATATCTACAGGTATACTGCACTCTATATCTACAGGTATACTGCACTCTATATCTACAGGTGTACTGCACTCTATATCTACAGGTGTACTGCACTCTATATCTACAGGTATACTGCACTCTATATCTACAGGTGTACTGCACTCTATATCTACAGGTATACTGCACTCTATATCTACAGGTATACTGCACTCTATATCTACAGGTATACTGCACTCTATCTGCAGGTATACTGCACTCTATATCTACAGGTATACTGCACTCTATATCTACAGGTGTACTGCACTCTATATCTACAGGTATACTGCACTCTATCTGCAGGTGTACTGCACTCTATATCTACAGGTGTACTGCACTCTATATCTACAGGTATACTGCACTCTATATCTACAGGTATACTGCACTCTATATCTACAGGTATACTGCACTCTATATCTACAGGTATACTGCACTCTATATCTACAGGTGTACTGCACTCTATATCTGCTGGTATACTGCACTCTATATCTACAGGTGTACTGCACTCTATATCTACAGGTATACTGCACTCTATATCTACAGGTATACTGCACTCTATATCTACAGGTATACTGCACTCTATATCTACAGGTATACTGCACTCTATATCTACAGGTGTACTGCACTCTATATCTACAGGTGTACTGCACTCTATATCTACAGGTATACTGCACTCTGACTGCAATCTTTTCAATAAGGGAAATTTCAACCGGGAACATTCTACATTCTGAGAATTATCTGGCTCCTGTGGTAGAACCAAAAACTGTCAACTCTGTGGTAGAACCAAAAACGGCCAACTCTGTGGTAGAACCAAAAACGGCCAACTCTGTGGTAGAACCAAAAACGGCCAACTCTGTGGTAGAACCAAAAACGGCCAACTCTGTGGTAGAACCAAAAACGGCCAACTCTGTGGTAGAACCAAAAACGGCCAACTCTGTGGTAGAACCAAAAACAGTCAACTCTGTGGTAGAACCAAAAACTGTCAACTCTGTGGTAGAACCAAAAACAGCCAACTCTGTGGTAGAACCAAAAACAGTCAACTCTGTGGTAGAACCAAAAACAGCCAACTCTGTGGTAGAACCAAAAACAGTCAACTCTGTGGTAGACTGTGGCACCTGCTGGACACGCTCACCATCCACTAAACTAGAGGAGACTACTCCTCCGGCCACACGGTGGCGCTGTCTGCGTATGAAGGGATTCTCTTTTTACATAGCAGCGTCGGCATGGTTCCTCTGTTTTTATGTTAAGAGGTAAAGTTTACTGTTTTGAATCCATCCTGTTGTGAGGAAGTGTTTAGTGTTTAGGATCATCAATAAATATCATGCATATGTTTCATTTGTTACAGAAAGCGTTTGTTTACATTCACAGTATGTTTCGAAGGATCTGCTTTTAAAGGTAGGAGAGCTTTCTACTTGCTATCTTGATTGTTAGATAACTAGTTTAGAGTATGATTCATCTGACTGTAAACTAGCTCTAGCTAGATAGCCAACTAACGCTAACGTTGCTTTGCAAGCTGATTATGAGAGCTCATCTCTCCAATGTCAGAACCACCTTGCTATGCTACAAACTACTGATCTTGGCGAAGCGGTCTCACTGCATCTCAGTGCAAGAGGCGTCACTGCAGTCCCTGGTTCGAATCCTGGCTGCATCACATCCGGCCGTGATTGGGAGTCCCATAGCGCCGCCGGGTTTGGATGGGGCAGGCCGTCATTGTAAATAATATTTTTTCTTAAATAACTGACTTGCATAGTTAAATAAAGGTCATAAAAACGTGGGTCATGGTTGAGTTTTTAAAGCTAGCCATCTACTGTATCTTCGCTACTAACCAACTCTGGGTCTATGGGGTTCTGCCTGCTTCAATATTTCGCCTTTTATCGTTGTGGTTCTGCTTACGAATTCATTTTCTGCTGAACTGATATCTCTAACATGAACTTATATATAGCATTATGAACCGCTGAATAAAGGAGCCTCACAATGTATTGGAGTTTTACTCACTGTCAACATGATCTGACCTGACGCACTTCAAATCAAATTAGGTCTGGACCATATGGACAAAATATCATATTGTGTGTTTTTATTAGACGGTTATACGGTATTTTATGTTTTAGAATAATAAAAGTTAAACATGTTCTTTATGAGTAGTGCGTGACCCCAGGGCGCAAACACATACTGACTGTACATTCTGAGTGTTATAGACTGTTCAATTAAACTTCAACCCCGAATTATTTTCAGCATTTAAATCTATTCCTGCATTTCCTGCACTCATGTGAGATCATTTCCACACTGCCACGTAGGGCTGGACGATATGGGCAAACAATCTAGGCCTTATTTTTAAACACATGTTGGAATTGCAATTTGACTTGTGATTTAGAGCAAAACACTTGGGTGAACTGTTGGAATCGTGGAAAATAATGATTATTTTAATTCTATAGTTATAAGTGGGCACTTCGAAAACAATTTGACATGACAACAAATGAAAATGCCAGGGAGGAGTTATTTTCACAGGGTAGGAACTACAGTGTTTCCTAGGGGACCCTATAATTTTTCACCACATGTTTTCACTTAGCTACTTCATGAAGTTAACATATTCTTGCTTAGCGTGTTCCTCTTTGATTTAGGTTTACAACATCACTGGTATTATCAGTCCCTTTGCAAGGTATTCAGACCCCTTGACTTTTCCCACATTTTAATAGGAAAAAAAATATTTAATCAATTTTAGAATAAGGCTGTACCTTAAGGCCGTACCTTAAGGCCGTACCTTAAGGCCGTACCTTAAGGCCGTACCATAAGGCCGTACCTTAAGGCCGTACCTTAAGGCCGTACCTTAAGGCCGTACCTTAAGGCCGTACCTTAAGGCCGTACCTTAAGGCCGTACCTTAAGGCCGTACCTTAAGGCCGTACCATAAGGCCGTACCATAAGGCCGTACCTTAAGGCTGTACCTTATTCTAAAATTTATTAAATCGTTTTTTCCCTCAATCTATACACACTACCCCACAAAAACAGGTTATTAGAGATTTTTGCTAATTTATTACACAAAAAAAATCACATTAACATAAGTATTCAGACCCTTTACTCAGTACTTTGTTGAAGCACCTTTGGCAGTGATTACAGCCTCCAGTCTTCTTGGGTTTGATGCTACAAGCTTGGCACACCTGTATTTGAGGAGTTTCTCCCATTCTTCTCTGCAGATCCTCTCAAGCTCTGTCAGGTTGGATGGGGAGCGTCGCTGCACAGCTATTTTCAGGTCTCTCCAGAGATGTTCGATCAGGTTCAAGTCTGGGCTCTGGCTGGGCCACTCAAGGGCATTCAGAGACTTGTCCCGAAGCCACTCCTGTGTTTTCTTGGCTGTGTGCTTAGGGTTGTTGTCCTGTTGGAAGTTGAACCTTCACCCCCAATCTGAGATCCTAAGGCTCTGGAGCAGGTTTTCATTAACAATCTCTCAGTACTTTGCTCTGTTCATCTTTGCCTCGATCCTGACTAGTCTCCCTGCCGCTGGAAAACACACTCACAGCATGATGCTGCCACCACCATGCTTCACCGTAGGGATGGTGCCAGGTTTCCTCCAGACGTGATGCTGCCACCACCATGCTTCACCGTAGGGATGGTGCCAGGTTTCCTCCAGACGTGATGCTGCCACCACCATGCTTCACCGTAGGGATGGTGCCAGGTTTCCTCCAGACGTGATGCTTGGCATTCAGGCCAAAGAGTTCAATCTTGGTTTCATCAGATCAGAGAATCTTGTTTCTCATGGTCTGAGAGTCCTTTAGGTGCCTTTTGGCAAACTCACTCAGAGCAGGCTGTCATGTGCCTTTTACTGAGGAGTGGCTTCCGTCTGGCCTCTCTACTATAAAGGCCTGATTGGTGGAGTGCTGCAGATATGGTTGTCCTTCTAGAAGGTTCTCCCATCTCCACAGAGGAACTCTGTCAAAATGACCATCAGGTTCTTGGTCACCTCCCTGTCCAAGGCCCTTCTCCCCCGATTGCTCAGTTTGGCTGGACGGCCAGCTCTAGGAAGGATCTTGGTGGTTCCAAACTTCTTCCATTTAAGAATGATGGAGGCCACTGTGTTCTTAGGGACCTTCAATGCTGCAGACATTTATTGGTACCCTTCCCCAGATCTGTGTCTCGGCACAATCCTGTCTCTGAGCTCTACGGACAATTTCTTCAACCTCATGGCTTGGTTTTTGCTCTGACATGCGCTGTCAACTGTGGAACCTTATCTAGACAGGTGTGTGCCTTTCCAAATCATGTCCGATTAATTGAATTTACCACAGGTGGACTCCAATCAAGTTGTAGAAACATCTCAAGGATGATCAATGGAAATAGGATGCACCTGAGCTCAATTTAGAGTCTCATAGCAAAGGGTCTGAATACTTATGTAAATAAGTTATTTCTGTTTTTCATTTTTAATAACTTTGCAAAAATGTCTATAAACCAGTTTTCGCCTTTGTCAATATGGGGTATTGTGTGTAGATAGTGGTGGATTTATCAATTTTAGGATAAGTCTATAACGTAACAAAATGTGTAAAAAGACAAGGGGTCTGTATACTTTCCAAAGGCACTGTATAGCTAATGATGTTTTCTCTTACTCAGGGTAGCCTAGTGGTTAGTGTTGGACATGTAACCGAAAGGTTGCAGATTGAATCCCCGAGCTGACAAGGTACAAATCTGTCGTTCTGCCCCTGAACAGGCACTTAACCCACTGTTCCCCGGTAGGCCGTCATTGTAAATAAGAATTTGTTCTTAACTGACTTGCCTAATTAAATAAGGGTAAAATAGTAGGTAGAAACTCATTCACTTCAATACGACCCCCTGAGTAGGTAGAAACTCATTCACTTCAATACGACCCCCTGAGTAGGTAACTCATTCCCTTCAATACGACCCCCTGAGTAGGTAGAAACTCATTCACTTCAATATGACCCCGAGTAGGTAGAAACTCCAATACGACCCCCTGAGTAGGTAGAAACTCATTCACTTCAATACGACCCCCTGAGTAGGTAGAAACTCATTCACTTCAGTACGACCCCCTGAGTAGGTAACTCATTCACTTCAATACGACCCCCTGAGTAGGTAGAAACTCATTCACTTCAATATGACCCCGAGTAGGTAGAAACTCATTCACTTCAATACGACCCCCTGAGTAGGTAACTCATTCACTTCAATACGACCCCCTGAGTAGGTAGAAACTCATTCACTTCAATACGACCCCCTGAGTAGGTAGAAACTCACTTCAAACGACCCCTGAGTAGGTAACTCATTCACTTCAATACGACCCCTGAGTAGGTAGAAACTCATTCACTTCAATACGACCCCCTGAGTAGGTAGAAACTCACTTCAATACGACCCCCTGAGTAGGTAACTCATTCACTTCAATACGACCCCCTGAGTAGGTAGAAACTCATTCACTTCAATACGACCCCCTGAGTAAGTAGAAACACATTCCCTGTACGGAGAGAACCGATGTGCAGTTCGAACAAATCTTTTCAGTGAACTTAGTGTAGAGGTTAGACAGCCAAGTCACCTAGCAGTTTCATTTACCTGTTCCCACTTGAATAGTTCTGCTCTATATCTACTCTATATCTACAGGTATACTGCACTCTATATCTGCAGGTATACTGCACTCTATATCTGCAGGTATACTGCACTCTATATCTACAGGTATACTGCACTCTATATCTACAGGTATACTGCACTCTATACTGCACTCTATATCTACAGGTATACTGCACTGCACTCTATATCTACAGCACTCTATATCTACAGGTATACTGCACTCTATATCTACAGGTATACTGCACTCTATATCTACAGGTATACTGCACTCTATATCTACAGGTATACTGCACTCTATATCTACAGGTATACTGCACTCTATATCTACAGGTATACTGCACTCTATATCTACAGGTATACTGCACTCTATATCTACAGGTATACTGCACTCTATATCTACAGGTATACTGCACTCTATATCTACAGGTATACTGCACTCTATATCTACAGGTGTACTGCACTCTATATCTGCTGGTATACTGCACTCTGACTGCAGGTATACTGCACTCTATATCTACAGGTATACTGCACTCTATATCTACAGGTATACTGCACTCTATATCTACAGGTGTACTGCACTCTATATCTATATCTACAGGTATACTGCACTCTATATCTACAGGTGTACTGCACTCTATATCTACAGGTATACTGCACTCTATATCTACAGGTGTACTGCACTCTATATCTACAGGTATACTGCACTCTATATCTACAGGTGTACTGCACTCTATATCTACAGGTATACTGCACTCTATATCTACAGGTGTACTGCACTCTATATCTACAGGTGTACTGCACTCTGACTACAGGTATAATCTTTATCTACAGGTAACTGCACTCTATATCTAAGGTTTCACTCTATATCTACAGGTGTACATTCTACATTCTGAGAATTATCTGGCTCCTGTCTACAGGTAGAACCAAAACTGTCAACTCTGTGGTAGAACCAAAAAAGGGCCAACTCTGTGCCAACTCTGTGGTAGAACCAAAAACGGCCAACTCTGTGGTAGAACCAAAAACGGCCAACTCTGTGGTAGAACCAAAAACGGCCAACTCTGTGGTAGAACCAAAAACGGCCAACTCTGTGGTAGAACCAAAAACGGCCAACTCTGTGGTAGAACCAAAAACAGTCAACTCTGTGGTAGAACCAAAAACTGTCAACTCTGTGGTAGAACCAAAAACAGCCAACTCTGTGGTAGAACCAAAAACAGTCAACTCTGTGGTAGAACCAAAAACAGCCAACTCTGTGGTAGAACCAAAAACAGTCAACTCTGTGGTAGACTGTGGCACCTGCTGGACACGCTCACCATCCACTAAACTAGAGGAGACTACTCCTCCGGCCACACGGTGGCGCTGTCTGCGTATGAAGGGATTCTCTTTTTACATAGCAGCGTCGGCATGGTTCCTCTGTTTTTATGTTAAGAGGTAAAGTTTACTGTTTTGAATCCATCCTGTTGTGAGGAAGTGTTTAGTGTTTAGGATCATCAATAAATATCATGCATATGTTTCATTTGTTACAGAAAGCGTTTGTTTACATTCACAGTATGTTTCGAAGGATCTGCTTTTAAAGGTAGGAGAGCTTTCTACTTGCTATCTTGATTGTTAGATAACTAGTTTAGAGTATGATTCATCTGACTGTAAACTAGCTCTAGCTAGATAGCCAACTAACGCTAACGTTGCTTTGCAAGCTGATTATGAGAGCTCATCTCTCCAATGTCAGAACCACCTTGCTATGCTACAAACTACTGATCTTGGCGAAGCGGTCTCACTGCATCTCAGTGCAAGAGGCGTCACTGCAGTCCCTGGTTCGAATCCTGGCTGCATCACATCCGGCCGTGATTGGGAGTCCCATAGCGCCGCCGGGTTTGGATGGGGCAGGCCGTCATTGTAAATAATATTTTTTTCTTAAATAACTGACTTGCATAGTTAAATAAAGGTCATAAAAACGTGGGTCATGGTTGAGTTTTTAAAGCTAGCCATCTACTGTATCTTCGCTACTAACCAACTCTGGGTCTATGGGGTTCTGCCTGCTTCAATATTTCGCCTTTTATCGTTGTGGTTCTGCTTACGAATTCATTTTCTGCTGAACTGATATCTCTAACATGAACTTATATATAGCATTATGAACCGCTGAATAAAGGAGCCTCACAATGTATTGGAGTTTTACTCACTGTCAACATGATCTGACCTGACGCACTTCAAATCAAATTAGGTCTGGACCATATGGACAAAATATCATATTGTGTGTTTTTATTAGACGGTTATACGGTATTTTATGTTTTAGAATAATAAAAGTTAAACATGTTCTTTATGAGTAGTGCGTGACCCCAGGGCGCAAACACATACTGACTGTACATTCTGAGTGTTATAGACTGTTCAATTAAACTTCAACCCCGAATTATTTTCAGCATTTAAATCTATTCCTGCATTTCCTGCACTCATGTGAGATCATTTCCACACTGCCACGTAGGGCTGGACGATATGGGCAAACAATCTAGGCCTTATTTTTAAACACATGTTGGAATTGCAATTTGACTTGTGATTTAGAGCAAAACACTTGGGTGAACTGTTGGAATCGTGGAAAATAATGATTATTTTAATTCTATAGTTATAAGTGGGCACTTCAAAACAATTTGACATGACAACAAATGAAAATGCCAGGGAGGAGTTATTTTCACAGGGTAGGAACTACAGTGTTTCCTAGGGGACCCTATAATTTTCACCACATGTTTTCACTTAGCTACTTCATGAAGTTAACATATTCTTGCTTAGCGTGTTCCTCTTTGATTTAGGTTTACAACATCACTGGTATTATCAGTCCCTTTGCAAGGTATTCAGACCCCTTGACTTTTCCCACATTTTAATAGGAAAAAAAATATTTAATCAATTTTAGAATAAGGCTGTACCTTAAGGCCGTACCTTAAGGCCGTACCTTAAGGCCGTACCTTAAGGCCGTACCATCATTACCATGGCCGTACCTTAAGGCCGTACCTTAAGGCCGTACCTTAAGGCCGTACCTTAAGGCCGTACCTTAAGGCCGTACCTTAAGGCCGTACCTTAAGGCCGTACCTTAAGGCCGTACCATAAGGCCGTACCTTAAGGCCGTACCTTAAGGCCGTACCTTATTCTAAAATTTATTAAATCGTTTTTTCCCTCAATCTATACACACTACCCCACAAAAACAGGTTATTAGAGATTTTTGCTAATTTATTACACAAAAAAAATCACATTAACATAAGTATTCAGACCCTTTACTCAGTACTTTGTTGAAGCACCTTTGGCAGTGATTACAGCCTCCAGTCTTCTTGGGTTTGATGCTACAAGCTTGGCACACCTGTATTTGAGGAGTTTCTCCCATTCTTCTCTGCAGATCCTCTCAAGCTCTGTCAGGTTGGATGGGGAGCGTCGCTGCACAGCTATTTTCAGGTCTCTCCAGAGATGTTCGATCAGGTTCAAGTCTGGGCTCTGGCTGGGCCACTCAAGGGCATTCAGAGACTTGTCCCGAAGCCACTCCTGTGTTTTCTTGGCTGTGTGCTTAGGGTTGTTGTCCTGTTGGAAGTTGAACCTTCACCCCCAATCTGAGATCCTAAGGCTCTGGAGCAGGTTTTCATTAACAATCTCTCAGTACTTTGCTCTGTTCATCTTTGCCTCGATCCTGACTAGTCTCCCTGCCGCTGGAAAACACACTCACAGCATGATGCTGCCACCACCATGCTTCACCGTAGGGATGGTGCCAGGTTTCCTCCAGACGTGATGCTGCCACCACCATGCTTCACCGTAGGGATGGTGCCAGGTTTCCTCCAGGCGTGATGCTGCCACCACCATGCTTCACCGTAGGGATGGTGCCAGGTTTCCTCCAGACGTGATGCTTGGCATTCAGGCCAAAGAGTTCAATCTTGGTTTCATCAGATCAGAGAATCTTGTTTCTCATGGTCTGAGAGTCCTTTAGGTGCCTTTGGCAAACTCACTCAGAGCAGGCTGTCATGTGCCTTTTACTGAGGAGTGGCTTCCGTCTGGCCTCTCTACTATAAAGGCCTGATTGGTGGAGTGCTGCAGATATGGTTGTCCTTCTAGAAGGTTCTCCCATCTCCACAGAGGAACTCTGTCAAAATGACCATCAGGTTCTTGGTCACCTCCCTGTCCAAGGCCCTTCTCCCCCGATTGCTCAGTTTGGCTGGACGGCCAGCTCTAGGAAGGATCTTGGTGGTTCCAAACTTCTTCCATTTAAGAATGATGGAGGCCACTGTGTTCTTAGGGACCTTCAATGCTGCAGACATTTATTGGTACCCTTCCCCAGATCTGTGTCTCGGCACAATCCTGTCTCTGAGCTCTACGGACAATTTCTTCAACCTCATGGCTTGGTTTTTGCTCTGACATGCGCTGTCAACTGTGGAACCTTATCTAGACAGGTGTGTGCCTTTCCAAATCATGTCCGATTAATTGAATTTACCACAGGTGGACTCAATCAAGTTGTAGAAACATCTCAAGGATGATCAATGGAAATAGGATGCACCTGAGCTCAATTTAGAGTCTCATAGCAAAGGGTCTGAATACTTATGTAAATAAGTTATTTCTGTTTTTCATTTTTAATAACTTTGCAAAATGTCTATAAACCAGTTTTCGCCTTTGTCAATATGGGGTATTGTGTGTAGATAGTGGTGGATTTATCAATTTTAGGATAAGTCTATAACGTAACAAAATGTGTAAAAAGACAAGGGTCTGTATACTTTCCAAAGGCACTGTATAGCTAATGATGTTTTCTCTTACTCAGGGTAGCCTAGTGGTTAGTGTTGGACATGTAACCGAAAGGTTGCAGATTGAATCCCGAGCTGACAAGGTACAAATCTGTCGTTCTGCCCCTGAACAGGCACTTAACCCACTGTTCCCAGGTAGGCCGTCATTGTAAATAAGAATTTGTTCTTAACTGACTTGCCTAA
>NW_027035897.1:0-11964 GCF_034236695.1 Oncorhynchus nerka
TCTTTATTCCTGCTTCCTCTCCTCTCTAAAAGTATCCCCTCCTCTCTTTATTCCTGCTTCCTCTCCTCTCTAAAAGTATCCCCTCCTCTCTTTATTCCTGCTTCCTCTCCTCTCTAAAAGTATCCCTCCTCTCTTTATTCCTGCTTCCTCTCCTCTCTAAAAGTATCCCCTCCTCTCTTTATTCCTGCTTCCTCTCCTCTCTAAAAGTATCCCCTCCTCTCTTTATTCCTGCTTCCTCTCCTCTCTAAAAGTATCCCCTCCTCTCTTTATTCCTGCTTCCTCTCTAAAAGTATCCCCTCCTCTCTTTATTCCTGCTTCCTCTCCTCTCTAAAAGTATCCCTCCTCTCTTTATTCCTGCTTCCTCTCCTCTCTAAAAGTATCCCCTCCTCTCTTTATTCCTGCTTCCTCTCCTCTCTAAAAGTATCCCTCCTCTCTTTATTCCTGCTTCCTCTCCTCTCTAAAAGTATCCCCTCCTCTCTTTATTCCTGCTTCCTCTCCTCTCTAAAAGTATCCCTCCTCTCTTTATTCCTGCTTCCTCTCCTCTCTAAAAGTATCCCTCCTCTCTTTATTCCTGCTTCCTCTCCTCTCTAAAAGTATCCCTCCTCTCTTTATTCCTGCTTCCTCTCCTCTCTAAAAGTATCCCTCCTCTCTTTATTCCTGCTTCCTCTCCTCTCTAAAAGTATCCCTCCTCTCTTTATTCCTGCTTCCTCTCTAAAAGTATCCCTCCTCTCTTTATTCCTGCTTCCTCTCCTCTCTAAAAGTATCCCTCCTCTCTTTATTCCTGCTTCCTCTCTAAAAGTATCCCTCCTCTCTTTATTCCTGCTTCCTCTCCTCTCTAAAAGTATCCCCTCCTCTCTTTATTCCTGCTTCCTCTCCTCTCTAAAAGTATCCCTCCTCTCTTT
Source organism: Oncorhynchus nerka (assembly GCF_034236695.1). Classification (NCBI taxonomy): domain Eukaryota; kingdom Metazoa; phylum Chordata; class Actinopteri; order Salmoniformes; family Salmonidae; genus Oncorhynchus; species Oncorhynchus nerka. The sequence goes on from NW_027035897.1 coordinate 903, forward strand.
ATTCCTGCTTCCTCTCCTCTCTAAAAGTATCCCCTCCTCTCTTTATTCCTGCTTCCTCTCCTCTCTAAAAGTATCCCTCCTCTCTTTATTCCTGCTTCCTTCCTCTCTAAAAGTATCCCATCCTCTTTTATTCCTGCTTCCTCTCTAAAAGTATCCCTCCTCTTATTCCCATTTCCTCTCTCCTCTCTAAAAGTATCCCTCCTCTCTTTATTCCTGCTTCCTCTCCTCTCTAAAGTATCCTCCTCTTTATTCCTGCTTCCTTCCTCTCTAAAAGTATCCCCTCCTCTCTTTATTCCTGCTCTCCTCTCTAAAAGTATCCTCCTCTCTTTATTCCTGTTTCCTTCTCTAAAAGTATCCCTCTCTATTTATTCCTGCTTCCTCTCCTCTCTAAAAGTATCCTCCCTTTTATTCCTGCTTCCTCTCCTCTCTAAAAGTATCCCTCCTCTCTTTATTCCTGCTTCCTCTCCTCTCTAAAAGCATCCCTCTCTCTTTATTCCTGCTTCCTCTCTAAAAGTAACCCCTTTATTCCTGCTCTTTATTCCTCTTATTCCTCTTCCTCTCTAAAAGTATCCCTCCTCTCTTTATTCCTGAATCCTCTCCTCTCTAAAAGTATCCCTCCTCTCTTATTCCTGCTTCCTCTCTAAAAGTATCCTCCTCTTTTATTCCTGCTTCCCTCTCCTCTCTAAAGTATCCCCTCCCCTTATTCCTGCTTCCTCTCCTCTCTAAAAGTATCCTCCTCTCTTTATTCTGCTTCCTCTCCTCTAAAGTATCCTCCCTCTTTATTCCTGCTTCCTCTCCCTCTAAAAGTATCCCTCCTCTCTTTATTCCTGCTTCCTCTCCTCTAAAAGTATCCCCTCCCTCTTTATTCCTGCTTCTTCCCTCTCTAAAAGTATCTCCTCTCTTTATTCCTGCTTCCTCTCCTCCTAAAAGTATCCCCTCATCTCTTTATTCCTGCTCTCCTCTCTAAAAGTATCCCCTCCTCTCTTTATTCCTGCTTCCCTCTCCTCTCTAAAAGTATCCCTCCCTCTCTTTTATTCCTGCTTCCTCCTCTCTAAAAGTATCCTCCTCTCTTTATTCCAAGCTTCTCTCCTCTCTAAAAGTATCCCCTCCCTCTTTTATTCCTGCTTCCTCTCTCTAAAAGTATCCTCCTCTCTTTATTCCTGCTTCCTCTCCTAAAATTATCCCATCCTCTCTTTATTCCTGCTTCCTCTAAAAGTATCCCTCCCTCTTTATTCCTGCTTCCTCCTCTAAAAGTATCCCTCCTCTCTTATTCCTGCTTCCTCCTCTCTAAAAAGTATCCTCCCTCTTTATTCCTGCTTCCTGTCTAAAAGCATCCCTCCTCTTTATTCCTGCTTCCTCTCCCTCTCTAAAAGTATCCCCTCCTCTCTTTATTCCTGCTTCCTCTCTAAAAGTATCCCTCCTCTTTATTCCTGCTTCCTCTCCTCTCAAAAAGTATCCCCTCCTCTCTTTATTCCTGCTTCCTCCTCTAAAAGTATCCTCCTCTCTTTATTCCTGCTTCCTCCCTCTAAAAGTATCCTCCTCTTTATTCCTGCTTCCTCTCCTCTCTAAAAGTAACCCCCCTTTATTCCTGCTTCCTCTCCTCTCTAAAAGTATCCTCCTCTTTTTATTCCTGCTTCCTCTCCTCTCTAAAGGTATCCTCCCTCTTTTATTCCTGCTTCCTCTCTAAAAGTATCCCTCCTCTCTTTTATTCCTGCTTCCTCTCTAAAAGTATCCCCTCCCTCTTTTATTCCTGCTTCCTCTCCTCTAAAAGTATCCCTCCTCTCTTTATTCCTGCTTCCTCTCTAAAAGTATCCTCCTCTCTTTTATTCCTGCTTCCTCTCCTCTCTAAAAGTATCCTCCTCTTTTATTCCTGCTTCCTCTCCTCTCTAAAAGTATCCCCTCCTCTCTTTATTCCCCTGCTTCCTCTCCTCTCTAAAAGTATCATCCTCTCTTTATTCCTGCTTCCTCTCCTCTCTAAAAGTATCCCTCCTCTCTTTATTCCTGCATCCTCTCCTCTCTAAAAGTATCCCCTCCCTCTTTATTCCTGCTTCCTCTCCTCTCTAAAAGTATCCCTCCTCTCTTTATTCCTGCTTCCTCTCCTCTAAAAGTATCCCTCCTCTTTATTCCTGCTTCCTCTCCTCTCTAAAAGTATCCTCCTCTTTATTCCTGCTTCCTCTCTAAAAGTAACCCTCCCTCTATTTATTCCTGCTTCCTCTCCTCTCTAAAAGTATCCCTCCCTCTCTTATTCCTGCTTCCTCTCCTCTCTAAAAGTATCCCCTCCTCTCTTTATTCCTGCTTCTCTCCTCTCTAAAAGTATCCCTCCCCTCTTTATTCCTGCTTCTCCTCTCTAAAAGTAACCCCTCCTCTCTTTATTCCTGCTTCCTCTCCTCTCTAAAAGTATCCCCCTCCTTTTATTCCTGCTTCCTCTCCTCTCTAAAAGTATCCCTCCCTCTTTATTCCTGCTTCTCTCCTCTAAAAGTAGCCCCTCCCTCTCTTTATTCCTGCTTCCTCTCCTTCTAAAAGTATCCCCTCCTCTCTTTATTCCTGCTTCCTCTCTAAAAGTATCCTCCTCTCTTTATTCCTGCTTCCTCTCCTCTCTAAAAGTATCCTCCTCTCTTTATTCCTGCTTCTCTCCTCTAAAAGTATCCCCTCCTCTCTTTATTCCTGCTTCCTCTCTCTAAAAGTATCCCTCCTCTCTTTATTCCTGCTTCCTCTCTAAAAGTATCCCTCCCTTCCTTTATTCCTGCTTCCTCTCCTCTCTAAAAGTATCCCTCCTCTTTATTCCTGCTTCCTCTCCTCTCTAAAAGTATCCCCTCCTCTCTTTATTCCTGCTTCCTCTCCTCTCTAAAAGTATCCCTCCTCTCTTTATTCCTGCTTCCTCTCTAAAAGTAGCCCCTCCCTCTTTATTCCTGCTTCCTCTCCTCTCTAAAAGTATCCCTCCTCTCTTTTATTCCTGCTTCCTCTCTCCTAAAAGTATCCCTCCCTCTTTATTCCTGCTTCCTCTCCTCTCTAAAAGTATCCCTCCCTCTCTTTATTCCTGCTTCCTCTCCTCTCTAAAAGTATCCCCTCCTCTCTTTATTCCTGCTTCCTCTCCTCTCTAAAAGTAACCCCTCCTCTCTTATTCCTGCTTCCTCTCCTCTCTAAAAGTATCCCTCCTCTCTTTATTCCTGCTTCCCTCCTCTCTAAAAGTATCCTCCTCTTTATTCCTGCTTCCTCTCCCTCTAAAAGTATCCCTCCTATCTTTATTCCTGCTTCCTCTCTAAAAGTATCCCCTCATCTCTTTATTCCTGCTTCCTTCCTTCTAAAAGTATCCCCTCCTCTCTTTATTCCTGCTTCCTCTCCTCTAAAAGTATCCCCTCCCTCTTTATTCCTGCATCCTTCCTCTCTAAAAGTATCCCTCCTCTCTTTATTCCTGCTTCCTCTCCTCTCTAAAAGTATCCCCTCCTCTCTTTATTCCTGCTTCCTTCCTCTCTAAAAGTATCCCTCCTCTTTATTCCTGCTTCCTCTCTAAAAGTAACCCTCCTCTCTTTATTCCTGCTTCCTCTCCTCTCTAAAAGTATCCCCTCCTCTCTTTATTCCTCCTTCCTCTCTAAAAGTATCCTCCCTCTCTTTATTCCTGCTTCCTCTCTCTCTAAAAGTATCCCCTCCTTTTATTCCTGCTTCCTCTCCTCTAAAAGTATCCCCTCCCCTCTTTATTCCTGCTTCTCTCCTCTAAAAGTATCCCCTCCTCTCTTTATTCCTGCTTCCTCTCCTCTCTAAAAGTATCCCCTCCCTCTCTTTATTCCTGCATCCTCTCCCTCTAAAAGTATCCCCTCCTCTCTTATTCCTGCTTCCTCTCCTCTCTAAAAGTATCCCTCCTCTCTTTATTCCTGCTTCCTCCTCTCTAAAAGTATCCCTCCCTCTCTTTTTATTCCTGCTTCCTCTCCTCTAAAAGTATCCCTCCTCTCTTTATTCCTGCTTCCCTCCTCTCTAAAAGTATCCCCTCCTCTCTTTATTCCTGCTTCCTCCTCTAAAAGTATCCCTCCATCTCTTTTATTCCTGCTTCCTCTCTAAAAGTATCCCCTCCTCTCTTTATTCCTGAATCCTCTCCTCTAAAAGTATCCTCCTCTCTTTATTCCTGCTTCCTCTCCTCTCTAAAAGTATCCTCCTCTCTTTATTCCTGCTTCCTCTCCTCTAAAAGTATCCTCCTCTCTTTATTCCTGCTTCCTCCTCTCTAAAAGTATCCCCTCCTCTCTTATTCCTGCTTCCCTCCTCTCTAAAATTAACCCCCTCTCTTTATTCCTGCTTCCTCTCCTCTCTAAAAGTATCCTCTCCTCTCTTATTCTGCTTCCTCTCCTCTCTAAAAGTATCCCTCCCTCTTTATTCCTGCTTCTCCTCCTCTCTAAAAGTATCCTTCCTATCTTTTATTCCTGCTTCCTTCCTCTCTAAAAGTATCCCTCATCTCTTTATTCCTGCTTCCTCTCTAAAAGTATCCCTCCCTCTTTATTCCTGCTTCCTCTTCTCTCTAAAAGTATCCTCTTTATTCCTGCTTCCTCTCCTCTCTAAAAGTATCCTCCTCTCTTATTCCTGCATCCTCTCTCTCTAAAAAGTATCCCTCTTATTCCTGCTTCCTCTCCTCTCTAAAAGTATCCCTCCTCTTTATTCCTGCTTCCTCTCTCTAAAAGTATCCTCCTCTTTATTCCTGCTTCCTCTCCTCTCTAAAAGTATCCCCTCCCTCTTATTCCTGCTTCCTCCTCCCTAAAAGTATCCCCTCCTCTCTTTATTCCTGCTTCCTCTCTCTAAAAGCATCCCCTCCCTCTTTATTCCTGCTTCCTCTCCTCTCTAAAAGTAGCCCCTCCTCTTTATTCCTGAATCCTTCCTCTCTAAAAGTATCCCTCCTCTATTTATTCCTGCTTCCTCCTCTCTAAAAGTATCCCTCCTCTCTTTATTCCTGCTTCCTCTCCTCTCTAAAAGTATCCCTCCTCTTTTATTCCTGCTTCCTCTCCTCTCTAAAAGTATCCCCTCCTCTTTATTCCTGCTTCCTCTCCTCTCTAAAAGTAACCCCTCCTCTCTTTATTCCTGCTTCCTCTCCTCTCTAAAAGTATCCCCTCCCTCTTTATTCCTGCATCCCTCCCTCTAAAAGTATCCCTCCCTCTTTATTCCTGCTTCCTCTCCTCTCTAAAAGTATCCCCTCCTCTTTATTCCTGCTTCCTCTCCTCTCTAAAAGTATCCTCCTCTCTTTATTCCTGCTTCCTCTCCTCTCTAAAAGTATCCCCTCCTCTCTTATTCCTGCTTCCTTCCTCTAAAAGTATCCCCTCCCTATTTATTCCTGCATCCTCTCCTCTCTAAAAGTATCCTCCTCCTTTTATTCCTGCTTCCTCTCCTCTCTAAAAGTATCCCCTCCTCTCTTTATTCCTGCTTCCTCCTCTCTAAAAGTATCCCCTCCTCTTTATTCCTGCTTCCTCTCCTCCCTCCTAAAAGTAACCCCTCTCTCTTTTTATTCCTGCTTCCCTCTCCTCTCTAAAAAGTATCCCCTCCTCTCTTTATTCCTGCTTCCTCTCTAAAAGTATCCCCTCCTCTCTTTATTCCTGCTTCCTCTCTCTAAAGTAGCCCCTCCCTCTTTATTCCTGAATCCTCTCCTCTCTAAAAGTATCCCTCCCCTCTTTATTCCTGCTTCCTCTCCTCTCAAAAGCATCCCTCCCTCTTTATTCCTGCTTCCTCCTCTCTAAAAGTATCCCCTCCTCTCTTTATTCCTGCATTCCTCTCCTCTCTAAAAGTATCCCCTCCTCTCTTTATTCCTGCTTCCTCCTCTCTAAAAGTAACCCTCTCTCTTTATTCCTGCTTCTTCCTCTCCTCTCTAAAAGTATCCCCTCCTCTCTTTATTCCTGCTTCCTCTCCCTCTAAAAGTATCCCTCCTTCTTTATTCCTGCTTTCCTCTCCTTCTAAAAGTATCCCTCCTCTCTTTATTCCTTCCTTCCTCTCTAAAAGTATCCCTCCTACTCTTTATTCCTGCTTCCTCCTCTAAAAGTATCCCCTCCTCTCTTTATTCCTGCTTCCTCTCCTCTCTAAAAGTATCCCTCCTCTCTTTATTCCTGCTTCCTCTCCTCTCTAAAAGTATCCCCTCCTCTCTTTATTCCTGCTTCCTCTCTCTCTAAAAGTATCCTCCCTCTTTATTCCTGCTTTCTCCTCTAAAAGTAACCCTCCTCTCTTTATTCCTGCTTCCTCTCCCTCTAAAAGTATCCCTCCTCTCTTTATTCCTGCTTCCTCTCCTCTCTAAAAGTATCCTCCTCTTATTCCTGCTTCCTCTCCTCTCTAAAAGTATCCCTCCTCTATTTATTCCTGCTTCCTCTCCCTCTCTAAAAGTATCCTCTCTCTTTATTCCTGCTTCCTCTCCTCTCTAAAAGTATCCCCTCCTCTCTTATTCCTGCTTCCTCTCCCTCTCTAAAAGTATCCCCTCCTCTCTTTATTCCTGCTTCCTCCTCTCTAAAAGTATCCCCTCCTCTCTTTATTCCTGCTTCCTCTCCTCTAAAAGTATCCCTCCTCTCTTTATTCCTGCTTCCTTCCTCTAAAAGTATCCCTCCTCTCTTTATTCCTCTCTCCTCTCTAAAAGTATCCCCTCCTCTCTTTATTCCTGCTTCCTTCTCCTCTCTAAAAGTATCCTCTCTCTCTTTATTCCTGCTTCCTCTCCTCTCTCTAAAAGTATCTATTTATTCCTGCTTCCTCTCTAAAAGTATCCCCTCCTCTCTTTATTCCTGCTTCCTTCTCTAAAAGTATCCCCTCCCTCTTTTATTCCTGAATCCTCTCCCTCTAAAAGTATCCCCTCCTCTCTCTTTATTCCTGCTTCCTCTCTAAAAGTATCCCTCCTCTCTTTATTCCTGCTTCCTCTCCTCTCTAAAAGTATCCTCCCTCTTTATTCCTGCTTCCTCTCCTCTCTAAAAGTATCCCCTCCTCTCTTATTCCTGCTTCCTCCTCTCTAAAAGTATCCCCTCCTCTCTTTATTCCTGCTTCCTCTCTAAAAGTATCCCCTCCTCTCTTTATTCCTGCTTCCTCTCTAAAATTATCCCTCCTCTCTTTATTCCTGCTTCCTCTCTAAAAGTATCCCCTCCTCTCTTTATTCCTGCTTCCTCTCTAAAAGTATCCCTCCTCTCTTTATTCCTGCTTCCTCTCCTCTAAAAGTATCCTCCTCTCTTATTCCTGCTTCCTCTAAAGTATCCTCCTCTTTATTCCTGCTTCCTTCTCTCTGTGCTATCCTCCCTCTCTTTATTCCTGCTTCCTCTCCTCTCTAAAAGTATCACCTCCTCTCTTTATTCCTGCTTCCTGTCTAAAAGTATCCCTCCTCTCTTTATTCCTGCTTCCTCTCTAAAAGTATCCCTCCTCTCTTTATTCCTGCTTCCTCTCCTCTCTAAAAGTATCCCCTCCTCTCTTTATTCCTGCTTCCTCTCCTCTCTAAAAGTATCCCTCCTCTGTTTATTCCTGCTTCCTCTCCTCTCTAAAAGTATCCCTCCTCTCTTTATTCCTGCTTCCTCTCCTCTCTAAAAGTATCCCCTCCTCTCTTTATTCCTGCTTCCTCTCCTCTCTAAAAGTATCCCTCCTCTCTTTATTCCTGCTTCCTCTCCTCTCTAAAAGTATCCCCTCCTCTCTTTATTCCTGCTTCCTCTCCTCTCTAAAAGTATCCCCTCCTCTCTTTATTCCTGCTTCCTCTCCTCTCTAAAAGTATCCCCTCCTCTCTTTATTCCTGCTTCCTCTCCTCTCTAAAAGTATCCCTCCTCTCTTTATTCCTGCTTCCTCTCTAAAAGTATCCCCTCCTCTCTTTATTCCTGCTTCCTCTCCTCTCTAAAAGTATCCCCTCCTCTCTTTATTCCTGCTTCCTCTCCTCTCTAAAAGTATCCCTCCTCTCTTTATTCCTGCTTCCTCTCCTCTCTAAAGTATCCCCTCCTCTCTTTATTCCTGCTTCCTCTCCTCTCTAAAAGTATCCCTCCTCTCTTTATTCTGCTTCCTCTCAAGTATCCTCCTCTCTTTATTCCTGCTTCCTCTCTAAAAGTATCCCCTCCTCTCTTTATTCCTGCTTCCTCTCCTCTCTAAAAGTATCCCCTCCTCTCTTTATTCCTGCTTCCTCTCCTCTCTAAAAGTATCCCCTCCTCTCTTTATTCCTGCTTCCTCTCCTCTCTAAAAGTATCCCCTCCTCTCTTTATTCCTGCTTCCTCTCCTCTCTAAAAGTATCCCTCCTCTCTTTATTCCTGCTTCCTCTCTAAAAGTATCCCTCCTCTCTTTATTCCTGCTTCCTCTCTAAAAGTATCCCTCCTCTCTTTATTCCTGCTTCCTCTCTAAAAGTATCCCTCCTCTCTTTATTCCTGCTTCCTCTCCTCTCTAAAAGTATCCCCTCCTCTCTTTATTCCTGCTTCCTCTCTAAAAGTATCCCTCCTCTCTTTATTCCTGCTTCCTCTCCTCTCTAAAAGTATCCCTCCTCTCTTTATTCCTGCTTCCTCTCCTCTCTAAAAGTATCCCCTCCTCTCTTTATTCCTGCTTCCTCTCCTCTCTAAAAGTATCCCTCCTCTCTTTATTCCTGCTTCCTCTCCTCTCTAAAAGTATCCCCTCCTCTCTTTATTCCTGCTTCCTCTCCTCTCTAAAAGTATCCCCTCCTCTCTTTATTCCTGCTTCCTCTCCTCTCTAAAAGTATCCCCTCCTCTCTTTATTCCTGCTTCCTCTCCTCTCCTAAAGTATCCCCTCCTCTCTTTATTCCTGCTTCCTCTCCTCTCTAAAAGTATCCCCTCCTCTCTTTATTCCTGCTTCCTCTCCTCTCTAAAAGTATCCCTCCTCTCTTTATTCCTGCTTCCTCTCCTCTCTAAAAGTATCCCTCCTCTCTTTATTCCTGCTTCCTCTCCTCTCTAAAAGTATCCCTCCTCTCTTTATTCCTGCTTCCTCTCTAAAAGTATCCCCTCCTCTCTTTATTCCTGCTTCCTCTCCTCTCTAAAAGTATCCCTCCTCTCTTTATTCCTGCTTCCTCTCCTCTCTAAAAGTATCCCTCCTCTCTTTATTCCTGCTTCCTCTCCTCTCTAAAAGTATCCCCTCCTCTCTTTATTCCTGCTTCTCTCCTCTCTAAAGTATCCCTCCTCTCTTTATTCCTGCTTCCTCTCTCTAAAGTATCCTCCTCTCTTTATTCCTGCTTCCTCTCTAAAAGTATCCCTCCTCTCTTTATTCCTGCTTCCTCTCCTCTCTAAAAGTATCCCCTCCTCTCTTTATTCCTGCTTCCTCTCTAAAAGTATCCCTCCTCTCTTTATTCCTGCTTCCTCTCCTCTCTAAAAGTATCCCTCCTCTCTTTATTCCTGCTTCCTCTCCTCTCTAAAAGTATCCCCTCCTCTCTTTATTCCTGCTTCCTCTCCTCTCTAAAAGTATCCCCTCCTCTCTTTATTCCTGCTTCCTCTCCTCTCTAAAAGTATCCCCTCCTCTCTTTATTCCTGCTTCCTCTCCTCTCTAAAAGTATCCCCTCCTCTCTTTATTCCTGCTTCCTCTCCTCTCTAAAAGTATCCCCTCCTCTCTTTATTCCTGCTTCCTCTCCTCTCTAAAAGTATCCCTCCTCTCTTTATTCCTGCTTCCTCTCCTCTCTAAAAGTATCCCCTCCTCTCTTTATTCCTGCTTCCTCTCCTCTCTAAAAGTATCCCCTCCTCTCTTTATTCCTGCTTCCTCTCCTCTCTAAAAGTATCCCTCCTCTCTTTATTCCTGCTTCCTCTCCTCTCTAAAAGTATCCCTCCTCTCTTTATTCCTGCTTCCTCTCCTCTCTAAAGTATCCCTCCTCTCTTTATTCCTGCTTCCTCTCCTCTCTAAAAGTATCCCCTCCTCTCTTTATTCCTGCTTCCTCTCCTCTCTAAAAGTATCCCCTCCTCTCTTTATTCCTGCTTCCTCTCCTCTCTAAAAGTATCCCCTCCTCTCTTTATTCCTGCTTCCTCTCCTCTCTAAAAGTATCCCCTCCTCTCTTTATTCCTGCTTCCTCTCCTCTCTAAAAGTATCCCCTCCTCTCTTTATTCCTGCTTCCTCTCCTCTCTAAAAGTATCCCTCCTCTCTTTATTCCTGCTTCCTCTCCTCTCTAAAAGTATCCCCTCCTCTCTTTATTCCTGCTTCCTCTCCTCTCTAAAAGTATCCCTCCTCTCTTTATTCCTGCTTCCTCTCCTCTCTAAAAGTATCCCTCCTCTCTTTATTCCTGCTTCCTCTCCTCTCTAAAAGTATCCCTCCTCTCTTTATTCCTGCTTCCTCCTCTCAAAGTATCCCTCCTCTCTTTATTCCTGCTTCCTCTCCTCTCTAAAGTATCCCCTCCTCTCTTTATTCCTGCTTCCTCTCCTCTCTAAAAGTATCCCCTCCTCTCTTTATTCCTGCTTCCTCTCCTCTCTAAAAGTATCCCCTCCTCTCTTTATTCCTGCTTCCTCTCCTCTCTAAAAGTATCCCCTCCTCTCTTTATTCCTGCTTCCTCTCCTCTCTAAAAGTATCCCCTCCTCTCTTTATTCCTGCTTCCTCTCCTCTCTAAAAGTATCCCTCCTCTCTTTATTCCTGCTTCCTCTCCTCTCTAAAAGTATCCCCTCCTCTCTTTATTCCTGCTTCCTCTCCTCTCTAAAGTATCCCTCCTCTCTTTATTCCTGCTTCCTCTCCTCTCTAAAAGTATCCCCTCCTCTCTTTATTCCTGCTTCCTCTCCTCTCTAAAAGTATCCCCTCCTCTCTTTATTCCTGCTTCCTCTCTAAAAGTATCCCCTCCTCTCTTTATTCCTGCTTCCTCTCCTCTCTAAAAGTATCCCTCCTCTCTTTATTCCTGCTTCCTCTCCTCTCTAAAAGTATCCCTCCTCTCTTTATTCCTGCTTCCTCTCCTCTCTAAAAGTATCCCCTCCTCTCTTTATTCCTGCTTCCTCTCCTCTCTAAAGTATCCCTCCTCTCTTTATTCCTGCTTCCTCTCCTCTCTAAAAGTATCCCTCCTCTCTTTATTCCTGCTTCCTCTCCTCTCTAAAAGTATCCCCTCCTCTCTTTATTCCTGCTTCCTCTCCTCTCTAAAAGTATCCCTCCTCTCTTTATTCCTGCTTCCTCTCCTCTCTAAAAGTATCCC
>NW_027035898.1:0-11965 GCF_034236695.1 Oncorhynchus nerka
AGACCTCTAACTGCGTATCTCTCTCTCTCCAACTCTCTTGTCGTATATTAGATATCCTCTTTAGTTAACTGACTCTCTACACCGTGTGTCTCTCTCTCTCCAACTCTCTTGTCGTATATTAGATACCTCTTTAGAGTTATACAGACCTCTAACTGTGTCTCTCTCTCTCTCCAACTCTCTTGTCGTATATTAGATACGTGTTTAGAGTTATACAGACCTCTAACTGTGTCTCTCTCTCTCTCCAACTCTCTTGTCGTATATTAGATACGTGTTTAGAGTTATACAGACCTCTATCTGTGTCTCTCTCTCTCCAACTCTCTTGTCGTATATTAGATACGTGTTTAGAGTTATACAGACTTCTAACTGCGTGTGTCTCTCTCTCTCTCCAACTCTCTTGTCGTATATTAGATACGTGTTTAGAGTTATACAGACCTCTATCTGTGTCTCTCTCTCTCCAACTCTCTTGTCGTATATTAGATACGTGTTTAGAGTTATACAGACCTCTAACCGCGTGTCTCTCTCTCTCTCCAACTCTCTTGTCGTATATTAGATACCTCTTTAGTTAACTGAACTCTAACCGCGTGTCTCTCTCTCTCTCCAACTCTCTTGTCGTATATTAGATACGTGTTTAGAGTTATACAGACCTCTAACTGTGTGTCTCTCTCTCTCCAACTCTCTTGTCGTATATTAGATACGTGTTTAGAGTTAAACAGACCTCTATCTGTGTCTCCTCTCTCTCCAACTCTCTCTGGTCGTATATTAGATACGTGTTTAGAGTTATACAGACCTCTAACTGTGTCTCTCTCTCCAACTCTTCTTGTCGTATATTAGATACGTGTTTAGAGTTATACAGACCTCTAATCGTGTGTCTCTCTCTCTCCAACTCTCTTGTCGTATATTAGATACGTGTTTAGAGTTATACAGACTTCTAACTGCGTGTGTCTCTCTCTCTCTCCAACTCTCTTGTCGTATATTAGATACTCTTTAGTTAACTGACCTCTAACCGCGTGTTCTCTCTCTCTCCAACTTCTTGTCGTATATTAGATACGTGTTTAGAGTTATACAGACTTCGAACTGCGTGTGTCTCTCTCTCTCCAACTCTCTTGTCGTATATTAGATACCTCTTTAGTTAACTGACCTCTAACCGTGTGTCTCTCTCTCTCTCCAACTCTCTTGTCGTATATTAGATACCTCTTTAGTTAACAGACTTCTAACCGTGTGTCTCTCTCTCTCTCCAACTCTCTTTGTCGTATATTAGATACCTCTTTAGAGTTAACTGACCTCCTAACCTGTGTCTCTCTCTCTCTCCAACTCTCTTGTCGTGATATTAGATACGTGTTTAGAGTTATACAGACTACTAACTGTGTCTCTCTCTCTCTCCAACTCTCTTGTCGTATATTAGATACGTGTTTAGAGTTATACAGACCTCTATCTGTGTTCTCTCTCTCCAACTCTCTTGTCGTATATTAGATACGTGTTTAGAGTTATACAGACTTCTAACTGCGTGTGTCTCTCTCTCTCCAACTCTCTTAGTCGATATTAGATACGTGTTTAGAGTTATACTGACCTCTAACTGGTGTCTCTCTCTCTCCAACTCTCTTGTCAGTATATTAGATACGTGTTTAGAGTTATACAGACCTCTAACCGTGTGTCTCTCTCTCTCCAACTCTCTTGTCGTATATTAGATACGTGCTTTAGAGTTAACTAGAACTCTAACTGCGTGTCTCTCTCTCTCTCCAACTCTCTCTTGTCGTATATTAGATACGTGTTTAGGAGTTATACAGACCTCTAACTGTGTGTTCTCTCTCTCCAACTCTCTTGTCGTATATTAGATACGTGTTTACAGTTATACAGACCTCTAACTGTGTCTCTCTCTCTCTCAACTCTCTTGTCGTATATTAGATACGTGTTTAGAGTTATACAGACTTCTAACTGCGTGTGTCTCTCTCTCTCTCCAACTCTCTTGTCGTATATTAGATACGTGTTTAGAGTTATACAGACCTCTAACTGCGTGTCTCTCTCTCTCTCCAACTCTCTTGTCGTATATTAGATACGTGTTTAGAGTTATACATGACCTCTAACTGCGTGTGTCTCTCTCTCTTCTCCAACTCTCTTGTCGTATATTAGATACGTCTTTAGAGTTATACAGACTTCTAACTCGTGTGTCTCTCTCTCTCTCAACTCTCTTGTCGTATATTAGATACCTCTTTAGTTAACAGACTTCTAACTGCGTGTCTCTCTCTCTCTCCAACTCTCTTGTCGTATATTAGATACCTCTTTAGTTAACTGAACTCTAACCGCGTGTCTCTCTCTCTCTCCAACTCTCTTGTCGTATATTAGATACGTGTTTAGAGTTATACAGACCTCTAACTGTGTCTCTCTCTCTCCAACTCTCTTGTCGTATATTAGATACCGTGTTTAGAGTTATACAGACTCCCTAACTGCGTGTGTCTCTCTCTCTCTCCAACTCTCTTGTCGTATATTAGATACGTGTTTAGAGTTATACAGACCTCTATCTGTGTCTCTCTCTCTCCAACTCTCTTGTCGTATATTAGATACGTGTTTAGAGTTATACAGACCTCTAACCGCGTGTCTCTCTCTCTCTCCAACTCTCTTGTCGTATATTAGATACCTCTTTAGTTAACTGAACTCTAACCGCGTGTCTCTCTCTCTCTCCAACTCTCTTGTCGTATATTAGATACGTGTTTAGAGTTATACAGACCTCTAACTGTGTGTCTCTCTCTCTCCAACTCTCTTGTCGTATATTAGATACGTGTTTAGAGTTAAACAGACCTCTATCTGTGTCTCTCTCTCTCTCCAACTCTCTTGTCGTATATTAGATACGTGTTTAGAGTTATACAGACCTCTAACTGTGTCTCTCTCTCTCTCCAACTCTCTTGTCGTATATTAGATACGTGTTTAGAGTTATACAGACTTCTAACTGCGTGTGTCTCTCTCTCTCCAACTCTCTTGTCGTATATTAGATACGTGTTTAGAGTTATACAGACCTCTAACTGCGTGTCTCTCTCTCTCTCCAACTCTCTTGTCGTATATTAGATACCTCTTTAGAGTTAACTGACCTCTAACTGCGTGTGTCTCTCTCTCTCCAACTCTCTGTCGTATATTAGATACGTGTTTAGAGTTATACAGACCTCTAACTGCGTGTGTCTCTCTCTCTCTCCAACTCTCTTTGTCGTGATATTAGATACCTCTTTAGTTAACTGACCTCTAACCGTGTGTTCTCTCTCTCTCCAACTCTCTTGTCGTATATTAGATACCTCTTTAGTTAACAGACTTCTAACTCGTGTGTCTCTCTCTCTCCAACTCTCTTGTCGTATATTAGATACGTGTTTAGAGTTATACAGACTTCTAACTGCGTGTGTCTCTCTCTCTCCAACTCTCTTGTCGTATATTAGATACCTCTTTGAGTTAACTGACCTCTAACTGCGTGTGTCTCTCTCTCCAACTCTCTTGTCGTATATTAGATACCTCTTAGTTAACAGACTTCTAACTGCGTGTGTCTCTCTCTCTCAACTCTCTTGTCGTATATTAGATACGTGTTTAGAGTTATACAGACCTCTATCTGTGTGTCTCTCTCTCTCCAACTCTCTTGTCGTATATTAGATACGTGTTTAGAGTTATACAGACCTCTAACCGCGTGTCTCTCTCTCTCTCCAACTCTCTTGTCGTATATTAGATACCTCTTTAGTTAACTGAACTCTAACCGCGTGTCTCTCTCTCTCTCCAACTCTCTTGTCGTATATTAGATACGTGTTTAGAGTTATACAGACCTCTAACTGTGTGTCTCTCTCTCTCCAACTCTCTTGTCGTATATTAGATACGTGTTTAGAGTTATACAGACCTCTAACTGTGTCTCTCTCTCTCTCCAACTCTCTTGTCGTATATTAGATACGTGTTTAGAGTTATACAGACCTCTATCTGTGTCTCTCTCTCTCTCCAACTCTCTTGTCGTATATTAGATACGTGTTTAGAGTTATACAGACCTCTAACTGCGTGTGCTCTCTCTCTCCAACTCTCTTGTCGTATATTAGATACCGTCTTTGAGTTATACAGACCTCTAACTGCGTGTCTCTCTCTCT
Source organism: Oncorhynchus nerka (assembly GCF_034236695.1). Lineage (NCBI taxonomy): Eukaryota > Metazoa > Chordata > Actinopteri > Salmoniformes > Salmonidae > Oncorhynchus > Oncorhynchus nerka. The sequence goes on from NW_027035898.1 coordinate 4,101, forward strand.
CTCCAACTCTCTTGTCGTATATTAGATACGTGTTTAGAGTTATACAGACCTCTAACTGCGTCTGTCTCTCTCTCTCTCCAACTCTCTTGTCGTATATTAGATACGTGTTTAGAGTTATACAGACCTCTAACTGCGTGTGTCTCTCTCTCTCTCCAACTCTCTTGTCGTATATTAGATACCTCTTTAGTTAACTGACCTCTAACCGTGTGTCTCTCTCTCTCTCCAACTCTCTTGTCGTATATTAGATACCTCTTTAGTTAACAGACTTCTAACTGCGTGTGTCTCTCTCTCTCTCCAACTCTCTTGTCGTATATTAGATACGTGTTTAGAGTTATACAGACTTCTAACTGCGTGTGTCTCTCTCTCTCTCCAACTCTCTTGTCGTATATTAGATACCTCTTTAGTTAACTGACCTCTAACCGTGTGTCTCTCTCTCTCTCCAACTCTCTTGTCGTATATTAGATACCTCTTTAGTTAACAGACTTCTAACTGCGTGTGTCTCTCTCTCTCTCCAACTCTCTTGTCGTATATTAGATACGTGTTTAGAGTTATACAGACCTCTATCTGTGTGTCTCTCTCTCTCCAACTCTCTTGTCGTATATTAGATACGTGTTTAGAGTTATACAGACCTCTAACCGCGTGTCTCTCTCTCTCTCCAACTCTCTTGTCGTATATTAGATACCTCTTTAGTTAACTGAACTCTAACCGCGTGTCTCTCTCTCTCTCCAACTCTCTTGTCGTATATTAGATACGTGTTTAGAGTTATACAGACCTCTAACTGTGTGTGTCTCTCTCTCCAACTCTCTTGTCGTATATTAGATACGTGTTTACAGTTATACAGACCTCTAACTGTGTCTCTCTCTCTCTCCAACTCTCTTGTCGTATATTAGATACGTGTTTAGAGTTAAACAGACCTCTATCTGTGTCTCTCTCTCTCTCCAACTCTCTTGTCGTATATTAGATACGTGTTTAGAGTTATACAGACCTCTAACTGTGTCTCTCTCTCTCTCCAACTCTCTTGTCGTATATTAGATACGTGTTTAGAGTTATACAGACTTCTAACTGCGTGTGTCTCTCTCTCTCTCCAACTCTCTTGTCGTATATTAGATACGTGTTTAGAGTTATACAGACTTCTAACTGCGTGTGCTCTCTCTCTCCAACTCTCTTGTCGTATATTAGATACCTCTTTAGTTAACTGACCTCTAACCGCGTGTCTCTCTCTCTCTCCAACTCTCTTGTCGTATATTAGATACGTGTTTAGAGTTATACAGACCTCTAACTGCGTGTGTCTCTCTCTCTCTCCAACTCTCTTGTCGTATATTAGATACCTCTTTAGTTAACTGACCTCTAACCGTGTGTCTCTCTCTCTCCAACTCTCTTGTCGTATATTAGATACCTCTTTAGTTAACAGACTTCTAACTGCGTGTGTCTCTCTCTCTCTCCAACTCTCTTGTCGTATATTAGATACGTGTTTAGAGTTATACAGACTTCTAACTGCGTGTGTCTCTCTCTCTCCAACTCTCTTGTCGTATATTAGATACCTCTTTAGTTAACTGACCTCTAACCGTGTGTCTCTCTCTCTCTCCAACTCTCTTGTCGTATATTAGATACCTCTTTAGTTAACAGACTTCTAACTGCGTGTGTCTCTCTCTCTCTCCAACTCTCTTGTCGTATATTAGATACGTGTTTAGAGTTAAACAGACCTCTATCTGTGTCTCTCTCTCTCTCCAACTCTCTTGTCGTATATTAGATACGTGTTTAGAGTTATACAGACCTCTAACTGTGTCTCTCTCTCTCCAACTCTCTTGTCGTTATTAGATACGTGTTTAGAGTTATACAGACTTCTAACTGCTGTGTCTCTCTCTCCAACTCTCTTGTCGTATATTAGATACGTGTTTAGAGTTATACAGACTTCTAACTGCGTGTGTCTCTCTCTCTCTCCAACTCTCTTGTCGTATATTAGATACCTCTTTAGTTAACTGACTCTAACCGTGTTCCTCTCTTCTCTCCAACTCTCTTGTCGTATATTAGATACGTGTTTAGAGTTATACAGACCTCTAACTGCGTGTGTCTCTCTCTCTCTCCAACTCTCTTGTCGTATATTAGATACCTCTTTAGTTAACTGACCTCTAACCGTGTGTCTCTCTCTCTCTCCAACTCTCTTGTCGTATATTAGATACCTCTTTAGTTAACAGACTTCTAACTGCGTGTGTCTCTCTCTCTCTCCAACTCTCTTGTCGTATATTAGATACGTGTTTAGAGTTATACAGACTTCTAACTGTGGGGACACAACACCCTTTACAATGTGGGGACACAACACCCTTTACAATGTGGGGACACAACACCCTTTACAATGTGGGGACACAACACCCTTTACAATGTGGGGACACAACACCCTTTACAATGTGGGGACACAACACCCTTTACAATGTGGGGACACAACACCCTTTACAATGTGGGGACACAACACCCTTTACAATGTGGGGACACAACACCCTTTACAATGTGGGGACACAACACCCTTTACAATGTGGGGGGGGGGGGGGTTTGCTGGAGATCAATGGGGGGGGTTTGTCTCAAAGTTGTTTAAGTAAACATGTTTACCTGCTGTGCTGAGATGCCCTGCACACACACGCACACACGCGCACAGACACAGACACACAGACACACAGACACAGACACACACACACACACACACACACACACACAGAGACAGAGACAGACACACCACAGAGACACAGACACACACACACACACACACACACACACACACACACACACACACACACACACACACACACAGCCAGAGACAGACACACCACAGAGAGAGACAGACACACCACAGACACACACACACACACACACACACACACACACACACCACAGAGACACAGAGACACATACACACACAGAGAGACAGACACACCACAGAGACACAGACACACAGACGCAGAGGTCACACCAACGCCACCCACAACCCCTTGCAGATCGCAACAGATCAGACACCCCAGCGGCCCTTGTTACAGAATATCTCCGGCTAACTTGAAGTCTTCACTTTAGTTTAGTTATGACACGTCATAACTCTCTCCATTACCTTCACAGCCCACAGCCAGACCACAGCCAGACCACGGCCAGCCCACGGCCAGACTACGGCCAGACTACGGCCAGACCACGGCCATCCCACGGCCATCCCACGGCCAGACCACAGCCAGACCACGGCCAGCCCACGGCCAGACCACGGCCAGACCACAGCCAGCCCACGGCCAGCCCACGGCCAGACCACAGCCAGCCCACAGCCAGCCCACAGCCAGACCACAGCCAGCCCACAGCCAGCCCACGGCCAGCCCACGGCCAGACCACGGCCAGACCACAGCCAGCCCACGGTCGGCCCACGGCCAGACCACAGCCAGACCACAGCCAGCCCACGGCCAGACCACGGCCAGATCACCTTTATTTAACCAGGTAGGCCAGATCACCTTTATTTAACCAGCCAGACCACGGCCAGACCACGGCCGGACCACGGCCAGCCTACGGCCAGACCACGGCCAGACCACGGCCAGACCACCTCACCGTGAAGATTTGAACATTCGGGGTTGATCTTAAATTAAAGGCCTTAAATGAAAAGCTTTAGTCTATTAGAGGAAAGCTTTGAATGCACTATTACTCTTAATAATGTAGCTTCCTAAAAATCTGGTTTAATTCATTCATTATGTCTCTACCTACTTTAAATTGAGACATAGATTATTTATCTAATAAAACGCGGGTTTGCTTCTTTCAGCTCTGTCTCGCGTTTCTCAAACCTCAGATTTTGAAGTTTTTCAATTTTAGGCATTGACTTGTTTAGGGTTGACCAGTAGTCCTATGAATCTACCCTGATCCTCACTAATCATGGAACTGTAATAGGGGTTGACCAGTAGTCCTATAAATCTACCCTGATCCTCACTAATCATGGAACTGTAATAGGGGTTGACCAGTAGTCAATCTACCCTGATCTCACTAATCATGGAACTGTAATAGGGTTAAAAGTAGTCCTATAAATCTACCCTGATCCTCACTAATCATGGAACTGTAATAGGGGTTAAACAGTAGTCCTATAAATCTACCCTGATCCTCACTAATCATGGAACTGTAATAGGGGTTGACCAGTAGTCCTATAAATCTACCCTGATCCTCACTAATCATGGAACTGTAATAGGGGTTGACCAGTAGTGGTAAATCTACCCTGATGCTCATTAATCATGGAACTGTAATAGGGGTTCAACAGTAGATAAATCTACCTGATCCTCACTAATCATGGAACTGTAATAGGGGTTGACCAGTAGTCCTATAAATCTACCCTCATCCTCACCTAATCATGGAACTGTAATAGGGGTTGACCAGTAGTCCTATAAATCTACCTGATCCTCACTAATCATGGAACTGTAATAGGGGTTAACCAGTAGTCCTATAAATCTACCCTGATCCTCACTAATCATGGAACTGTAATAGGGGTTAAACAGTAGTCCTATAAATCTACCCTGATCCTCACTAATCATGGAACTGTAATAGGGGTTAAACAGTAGTCCTATAAATCTACCCTGATCCTCACTAATCATGGAACTGTAATAGGGGTTGACCAGTAGTCCTATAAATCTACCCTGATCCTCACTAATCATGGAACTGTAATAGGGTTGACCAGTAGTCCTATAAATCTACCCTGATCCTCACTAATCATGGAACTGTAATAGGGTTAAACAGTAGTCCTATGAATCTACCCTGATCCTCACTAATCATGGAACTATAATAGTCCTATAAACTACCCTGATCCTACTAATCATGGAACTATAATAGTCCTATAATCTACCCTGATCCTCACTAATCATGGAACCGATCCGGAGAGCTTCTGGTCAGCGGGGTGGTGGCACCGGGATCCCCATCTCTCCTAAGTGGTCATTCTCTTCTTTTCTCCCCTTACCCATCTGTCTATCGCCTCCTTGAATTCCATGCTGTCACAGTTACCAGCCCTTTCTGCTTAACATCCTTATCATTTATCGCCCTCCAGGTTCCCTCGAGAGTTCATCAATGAGCTTGATGCCTTGATAAGCTCCTTTCCTGGAGGACGGCTCACCTCTCACAGTTCTGACTTTAACCTTCCCACGTTCTACCTTTGACTCATTCCTCCTGGCCTCCTTCTTTCCAGTACTCTCCCTTTGACCTCACCCCTCTCACCTTCCCCACTCACAAGGCAGGCAATACGCCTGACCTCATCTTTACTAGATGCTGTTCTTCCACTAACCTCACTGCAACTCCTCCAAGTCTCCGACTACCACCTGTATCCTTTTTCCTCTCACTCATCCAACACTTCCCACACTGCCCCTACTGGATGGTATCGCTGGGCCCCACCTTTCGCTGGCTTTCTCCCCTCTACTTTTCCTCTTCCATCCTATCATCTCTTCCCTCTGCTCAAACCTTTCTCCAACCTATCTCCTGATTCTGCCTCCTCAACCCTCCTCTCTCCCTTTCTGCATCCTTTGACTCTCTATGTCCCCTATCCTCCAGGCCGGCTCGGTCCTCCCTCCCGCTCCGTGGCTCGACGACTCATTGCGAGCTCACAGAACAGGGCTCCGGGCAGCCGAGCGGAAATGGAGGAAAACTCGCCTCCCTGCGGACCTGGCATCCTTTCACTCCTCCTCTCTACATTTTCCTCTTCTGTCTCTGCTGCTAAAGCCACTTTCTACCACTCTAAATTCCAAGCATCTGCCTCTAACCCTAGGAAGCTCTTTGCCACCTTCTCCTCCCCCTCCTGAATCCTCCTCCCCCCTCCTCCCCTCTCTGCAGATGACTTCACAACCATTTTGAAAGAAGGTCGACGACATCCGATCCCTCGCTTGCTAAGTCAAACGACACCGCTGGTTCTGCTCACACTGCCCTACCCTGTGCTCTGACTCTTTCTCCCCTCTCTCCAGATGAAATCTCGCGTCTTGTGACGGCCGGCCGCCCAACAACCTGCCCGCTTGACCTTATCCTCCTCTCTCTTCTCCAGACCATTTCCGGAGACCTTCTCCTTACCTCACCTCGCCATCAACTCATCCCTGACCGCTGGCTACGCCCTTCCGTCTTCAAGAGCGAGAGTTGCACCCTTCTGAAAAACCTACACTCGATCCTCCGATGTCAACAACTACAGACCAGTATCCCTTCTTTTCTTTTCTCTCCAAAACTCTTGAACGTGCTGTCCTTGGCCAGCTCTCCCGCTATCTTCAGAATGACCTTCTTGATCCAAATCAGTCAGGTTTCAAGACTAGTCATTCAACTGAGACTGCTCTTCTCTGTATCACGGAGGCGCTCCGCACTGCTAAAGCTAACTTCTCTCCTCTGCTCATCCTTCTAGACCTATCGGCTGCCTTCGATACTGTGAACCATCAGATCCTCCTCTCCACCCTCTCCGAGTTGGGCATCTCTCGGCGCGGCCCACGCTTGATTAAGCCCTTACCTGACAGGTCGCTTCCTACCAGGTGGCGTGGGCGAGAACCGCCTCCACACCACGTGCTCTCACCACTGGTGTCCCCAGGCTCTGTTCTAGGCCCTCTCCTATTCCCGCTATACACCAAGTCACTTGGCTCTGTCATAACCTCACATGGTCTCTCCTATCATTGCTATGCAGACGACACACAATTAATCTTCTCCTTTCCCCTTCTGATGACCAGGTGGCGACCGCAGATTCTGCATGTCTGGCAGACATATCAGTGTGGGATGACTTGATCACCACTCAAGCTGAACCGGCAAGACGGAGCTGCTCTTTCCCGGGTTGACTGCCTGCTCCATGATCTCGCCATCACGGTTGACAACTCCATTGTGTCCTCCTCCCAGAGCGCTAAGAACCTGGCGTGATCCTGGATAACACCCTGTCGCTTCCTAATAACATCAAGGCGTGTGGCCTGTTCCTGTAGGTTCATGCTCTGCAACATCCGCAGAGTACGACCCTGCCTCACACAGGAAGCGGCGCAGGTCCTAATCCAGGCACTTGTCATCTCCCCGTCTGGATTACTGTACTGCTGTTGGCTGGGCTCCTGCCTGTGCCATTAAACCCCTACAACTCATCCAGAACGCTCGCAGCCTGTCTGGTGTTCAACCTTCCCAAGTTCTTCACGTCACCCCCGCTCCTCCGCTCCACTGGCTTCCAGTTGAAGCTCGCATCCGCTACAAGACCATGGTGCTTGCCTCACGGAGCTGTGAGGGGAACGGCACCAGTACCTCCAGGCTCTGATCAGGCCCTACACCCAAAACAAGGGCACTGCGTTCATCCACCTCTGGCCTGCTCTCGCCTCCCTACCACTGAGGAAGTACAGTTCCCCGCCAGCCCAGTCAAAACTGCTCGCTGCTCTGGCCCCCAATGGTGGAACAAACTCCTCACGACGCCAGGACAGCGGAGTCAATCACCACCTTCCGGAGACACCTGAAACCCCACCTCTTTAAGGAATACCTAGGATAGGATAAAGTAATCCTTCTCACCCTCCTTCTCTCCCCTTAAAAGATTTAGATGCACTATTGTAAACTGTTCCACTAGATGTCATAAGGTGAATGCACCAACTCTGTAAGTCGCTTCTGGATAAGAGCGCCTGCTAAATGACTTAAATGTAAATGTAAAATAGGGGTTAAACAGTAGTCCTATGAATCACTCCGATCCTCACTAATCAGCGGAACTGTAATAGGTTAAATATAGTCTCGAGTCCTACCCTGATCCTCACTAATCATGGAACTGTAATAGGGTTAAACAGTAGTCCTATAAATCTACCCTGATCCTCACTAATCATGGAACTGTAATAGGGGTTAAACAGTAGTCCTATAAATCTACCCTGATCCTCACTAATCATGGAACTGTAATAGGG
>NW_027035899.1:0-10000 GCF_034236695.1 Oncorhynchus nerka
TACAGTAGAGAGAGAAGGGTGAGAGAGAGAGAGAGAGATTATCATTTCACAGAGAAATGCTTCAGTGTTCTGTGTAAAACATTGCAGCAAGATGAATTGTAAATTCAGATGACATCGATTCAAGTCAAATATTAAAATACTAAAACTGCACAAAACAAACACTCTCCCTATTCCCTACATAGTGCACTACTTTTGACTACAGCTTATAGGGCACTATCTAGGGAATAGGGAGTAATTTGGGACACAACCAGTGAGTTAACAGGATTAGAGCGTGATATCTCCAGAATGGACCAGGCTGTCCTAAAGACACCAGGCTGTCCTAAAGACACCAGGCTGTCCTAAAGACACCAGGTATATTGACAGGAGAGTCACAAGGTAAACACCTTCCTATTGATTGTATTATGCATGTGACAACAACAACAATAACAGACTATGATGACGGGTCAATGTTCTCATAGTCTGACAGGTAATATACACTACAGGCTTTGTGTGACCTTGGAAACGGAGAACATTTTTCTGTGCTATCAAGTACATCACACTCAAGCACTTAAACACTCCAAGTGGTCGGAACCTTCAACACTCCAAGAGGTCAGAACCTTTCAACACCTAAGTGGTTGGTCCAACACTTCCAAGTGGTCGGAATCCTTTCAACACTCCAAGTAGTCAGAACTTTTCAACACCTAAGTAGTCAGGAACCTTTTCAACACTCCAAGTGGTCGGAATCCTTTCAACACTCCATGGTCGGAACTCTTTTCAAACACTCCAAGAGGTTGGAACCTTTCAACACCTAAGTAGTCAAACCTTTTCAATACCTCCAAGTGGTCAGAACCTTTCAACACTCCAAGTGGTTGAACCTCCAACACTCCAAGTGGTGAACCTTTCAACATCAAGTGGTGGAACCTTTCAACACTCCAGTGGTAGGAACCTTTTACGAATCAGGGTAGGAACCTTTTACAGATAGGAGAGTTAAAGGGATGAGGGTTGTTATAGATTACAGGCAGTAGAGTGAAAGGGATGAGGATTGTTATAGATTACAGCTAGGAGAGTAAAGGGTTGTTATAGATTACAGGCAGGAGAGTGAAAGGGATGAGGGTTGTTATAGATTACAGATAGGAGAGTTAAAGGGATGAGGGTTGTTATAGATTACAGATAGGAGAGTTAAAGGGATGAGGGTTGTTATAGATTACAGACAGGAGAGTTAAAGGGATGAGGGTTGTTATAGATTACAGGCAGGAGAGTTAAAGGGATGAGGGTTGTTATAGATTACAGGCAGGAGATTTATACACTTTACTCTGAGTATCTTAATTGGCATAAAGTCATAATTGACGTAAACATACGCCCTTTAAAACACCTGGTTTTCTGAGTTTATCTTTCTAATCATCAGGACATCTATTAAAGGCCCAAAAATAACATGGACGCTGTGGTAGAATGTTTACTTTGATTGGTGATTTTTCTGCAAGTCCCAACAGGTAGCCTGATTTCAGATGTGTCCATGTAAACAGGATTATTAGGGAAATTGTTCTTCTTGTAAAGCATGTAAACATTTTGATCAAACTTTTGTATTAACCTGACTATGTAAACGCTCTCAGCACGTCTCAACAACAGTCTAGTGAGCCGACCCAACTCCCCACCACCTCAGAACAGTGTCCTGACACAATCAGCACGTCTCAACAACAGTCTAGTGAGCCGACCCAACTCCCCACCACCTCAGAACAGTGTCCTGACACAATCAGCACATCTCAACAACAGTCTAGTGAGCCGACCCAACTCCCCACCACCTCAGAACAGTGTCCTGACACAATCAGCACATCTAAACAACAGTCTAGTGAGCCGACCCAACTCCCCACCACCTCAGAACAGTGTCCTGACACAATCAGCACATCTCAACAACAGTCTAGTGAGCCGACCCAACTCCCCACCACCTCAGAACAGTGTCCTGACACAATCAGCACATCTCAACAACAGTCTAGTGAGCCGACCCAACTCCCCACCACCTCAGAACAGTGTCCTGACACAATCAGCACATCTAAACAACAGTCTAGTGAGCCGACCCAACTCCCCACCACCTCAGAACAGTGTCCTGACACAATCAGCACATCTCAACAACAGTCTAGTGAGCCGACCCAACTCCCCACCACCTCAGAACAGTGTCCTGACACAATCAGCACGTCTAAACAACAGTCTAGTGAGCCGACCCAACTCCCCACCACCTCAGAACAGTGTCCTGACACAATCAGCACGTCTCAACAACAGTCTAGTGAGCCGACCCAACTCCCCACCACCTCAGAACAGTGTCCTGACACAATCAGCACGTCTCAACAACAGTCTAGTGAGCCGACCCAACTCCCCACCACCTCAGAAGTGTCCTGACACCATCAGCACATCTAAACATCAGACTAGTGAGCCGACCCAACTCCCAGTGTCCTGACGCAATCAGCACATCTAAACAACAGTCTAGTGAGCCGACCCAACTCCCAGTGTCCTGACACCATCAGCACATCTAAACAACAGACTAGTGAGCCGACCCAACTCCCAGTGTCCTGACACAATCAGCACATCTAAACAAAAGACTAGTGAGCCGACCCAACTCCCCACCACCTCAGAAGTGTCCTGACACAATCAGCACATCTAAACAACAGACTAGTGAGCTTACCCAACTCCCAGTGTCCTGACACAATCAGCACATCTAAACAACAGACTAGTGAGCCGACCCAACTCCCAGTGTCCTGACACAATCAGCACATCTAAACAACAGTCTAGTGAGCCGACCCAACTCCCAGTGTCCTGACACAATCAGCACATCTAAACAACAGTCTAGTGAGCCGACCCAACTCCCAGTGTCCTGACACAATCAGCACGTATTCATGATGCCCTCATTAATCACAGAAGAGAAGGGAGAGACAGGAGAACCTAAAGCAGGCCCAACACACACTGACACACACTGACACACACACACATCACGCACACACACACAGACACACGCGCACACACACACGCAACACACAAACACACACACACATGGGTGCACAGACATACAGACACACAGACACACAAAGCCTAATGGTGTTTGGGGGATTTGAAAGGTGAGACAAAGTGAATCGATACGGAGCATCTTGTAATTAAAATAATGTTCACTGAATTAGGAGAATGACTGGAGAAATGAAACATATTGATTTCAATTTACAAAATACAGTTCAGCCCCATGACGCCCTTGACAAGACAATTAGGTCTCTCTCTCTCTCTCTCTCTCTCTCTCTCTCTCTCTCTCTCTCTCTCTCTCTCTGTCTCTCTCTATCTGTCTCTCTCTGTCTCTCTCTCTCTCTCTCTCTTCTCTCTCTCTCTGTCTCTTTCTCTCTCTCTCTCTCTCTCTGTCTCTTTCTCTCTCTCTCTGTCTCTTTCTCTCTCTCTCTCTGTCTGTCTCTCTGTCTCTTTCTCTCTCTCTCTCTGTCTCTCTCTCTGTCTCTCTGTCTCTCTTTCTGTCTCTCTGTCTCTCTTTCTGTCTCTCTTTCTGTCTCTCTGTCTCTCTTTCTGTCTATCTATGTCTCTCTCTCTGTCTCTCTATGTCTCTCTCTGTCTCTCTGTCTCTCTGTCTATCTCTCTGTCTATCTATGTCTCTCTCTCTGTCTCTCTCGCACTCTTTATCTTTCTCTTTCTCTCTCTGTCTCTCTTGCGCTCTTTCTCTCTCTTCTCTCTCTCTCTCTCTCTCTCTCTCTGTCTCTCTCTCTCTCTGTCTCTCCCTCTCTCTTTCTCTCTATGTCCTTCTTCCTGACTTTGTTCATATAATGATAAATCAGGATGATATTTTTCACCATAATGAGAGAGAGGGTAATGACAGGAGAGGACAGAAGGTCAGGAATGGTAAAGCCAAGGTAAACACGCATGCATGCGCACACACATGACAAAGAGAGATATGAAAGAAGACCATAGAAAGAGGAAGAAATCCTCCTAAGTCTTAAAATGCTTAGTTTTGTGTGTGTGTGTGTGTGTGTAGGGTATTTGTTGTTGTGTCAGTGTGTCATCAAGTCTTCTGACCCCTCTACTCTATAAATATCTATTTGTTACCACTGTCTTCTGATTCTTCTGTACTGCACTAGCATTGTTTCCAATTAACACAGGGTGGGTGTGGCCTTGGTGGGCATTTCAACCCAGGTAGGTGTGGCCTTGGTGGGCATTTCATCCCAAGTTGGTGTGACCTTGGTAGGCATTTCATCCCAAGTAGGTGTGGCCTTGGTGGGCATTTCATCCCAAGTTGGTGTGGCCTTGGTGGGCATTTCATCCCAAGTTGGTGTGACCTTAGTGGGCATTTCATCACAGGGTGGTGTGGCCTTGGTGGGCATTTCAACCCAGGTAGGTGTGGCCTTGGTGGGCATTTCATCCCAAGTTGGTGTGACCTTGGTGGGCATTTCATCCCAAGTAGGTGTGGCCTTGGTGGGCATTTCATCCCGGGTTGTGTGACCTTGGTGGGCATTTCAACCCCCGGCATTCATCCCAAGTTGGTGTGACCTTGGTGGGCATTTCATCCCAGGTAGGTGTGGCCTTGGTGGGCATTTCATCCCGGGTTGGTGTGGCCTTGGTGGGCATTTTCATCCCAGGTGTGGCCTTGGTGGGCATTTTATCCCGGGTTGGTGTGGCCTTGGTGGGCATTTCATCCCAGGTAGGTGTGGCCTTGGTGGGCATTTCATCCCAGGTTGGTGTGACCTTGGTGGGCAGGGTGGTGTTGCCTTGGTGGGCATTTCATCCCGGGTTGGTGTGGCCTTGGTGGGCAGTCACCCGGGTGGGTGTGGCCTTGGTGGGCAGTCAACCCGGGTGGGTGTGGCCTTGGTGGGCAGTCAACTCGGGTAGGTGTGGCTTGGTGGGCAGTCAACCCGGGTAGGTGTGGCCTTGGTGGGCTCAAATTGAGTTGCTCTGGCCTTAGTGTAGGACCTGTATCTACTACGCTTTATTCTGGGACAAACCGGATCCTCTGAGTTACAATGCGGCAAAATGTTTACTTGCCGAGGATTATGGGCTTGAGGTGGCTTCCTTGATCACGCGGGTCGCCCAGCCCTGAAACTAGTGAAACGCAGAGTGGAATGTTTACATTTTTTCTATGCAGGTGGCTGGAGGGCTTTTGCGCTCGTTGGATGCATCTCCGCCTTGGCGTTTGTCGTTATCCGACTGGCCGGTGTTGCTCGGAGCTCCCCATCTGAACGCGGCATCGAAGGAGCACAGCGAGAAGAGCAAGGCGGTGGCTGTATGTCACTGGGCCGTGGGAACGGAAGACAGCGGCCTCCCACAAAGCAGACTACACTCCCAACGAGAGGCCCGGAGCGGATACAAACAGCACATAGTTTCGCCGTCTTGGAGCCTGATCTTCCTGCACCTTCGACTGCGACTGCAGTGCCCTACGATTTCAATGTCAACGTCGGGGGTTTAATTACATTATGAAGCTCTGAACAGTTGAAACTGGATTTTAAAGAGCTGATTGACTCTCTGCTAGACACTAACAAAATACACATCATATCTGCCCCTGTGTCCTCTCTGAATCGTGGCATTGAACGCCTCAGCAGGATTCGTTCTCTTCACAACAGGCTACATGATTATTGCAGCTCGTTGGGTGTAACTTTGTTGACAATTTTAATACCTTTTGGAAGCAAAACACGTTTTATAAGGAGGATGGGATCCACCCAAATCATCTGGGTTCCTGGATCCTTTCACAGCACTATAAGGAGGATGGGATCCACCCAAATCATCTGGGTTCCTGGATCCTTTCACAGCACTATAAGGAGGATGGGATCCACCCAAATCATCTGGGTTCCTGGATCCTTTCACAGCACTATAAGGAGGATGGGATCCACCCAAATCATCTGGGTTCCTGGATCCTTTCACAGCACTATAAGGAGGATGGGATCCACCCAAATCATCTGGGTTCCTGGATCCTTTCACAGCACTATAAGGAGGATGGGATCCACCCAAATCATCTGGGTTCCTGGATCCTTTCACAGCACTATAAGGAGGATGGGATCCACCCAAATCATCTGGGTTCCTGGATCCTTTCACAGCACTATAAGGAGGATAGGATCCACCCCGTCATCTGGGTTCCTGGATCCTTTCACAGCACTATAAAGGAGGATGGGATCCACCCAAATCATCTGGGTTCCTGGATCCTTTCACAGCACTATAAGGAGGATGGGATCCAACCAAATCACCTGGGTTCCTGGGTCCTTTCACAGCACTATAAGGAGGATGGGATCCACCCAAATCATCTGGGTTCCTGGATCCTTTCACAGCACTATAAGGAGGATGGGATCCACCCAAATCATCTGGGTTCCTGGGTCCTTTCACAGCACTATAAGGAGGATGGGATCCACCCAAATCATCTGGGTTCCTGGATCCTTTCACAGCACTATAAGGATGGGATCCAAGCAAATCACCTGGGTTCCTGGATCCTTTCACAGCACTATACAGTGGATGGGATCCAACCTAATCATCTGGGTTCCTGGGTCCTTTCACAGCACTATACAGTGGATGGGATCCAACCAAATCACCTGGGTTCCTGGATCCTTTCACAGCACTATACAGTGGATGGGATCCAACCTAATCATCTAGGTTCCTGGGTCCTTTCACAGCACTATAAGGAGGATGGGATCCACCCAAATCATCTGGGTTCCAATGACCCACGCCCAGCTCAGCTAATCCCTACCATCGTGACGCGGGTTCCAAGGTCCTTTCACTTCACTATAAGGCTGCGTTGAGAAAATGACTTATCAATGACCCAAGCCCAGCTCAGCTAATACCTACCATTGTGATGCAGAGTTGTCATAATGCTTCAGCAAATGTACATTATCCCAGGTAGACACAATGTAACCTAACTTATGTCCCTCTAACTGCCCCGAATGCCTCTGCTGATCCTACAGCTGTTTATGCGCCAGTAATCATTTGCCTATGAACCAGAAGAGCTGCCTATCCGTCTGTCTCATCCCGAAACGGTCATTACTATGGGACAGCCGGCGTCGAGCCCAGATACTGAAACAATGTTTTAAATGTCAGAGAGACAGACAGCAAGGTTGATATACATCTCCGCTGTTGAAAACTTAAATATGTTAAAGTCTTAAAGAAATGTGAGATATTGTGAGAAGGATGCCTTTTGTAGGGAGAACAACTTTATAAATTGCCTGGCTGGGCTGATGAGATAGTGGATTGCGCAGTCAGGCCAGGAACAGACTAAATAGACATTTCAACATCATAGATTTAGCGGTGCTAATTTGTGGAATAGACACTGACTGGAATGCATTTTTAATCCAATCAGCTTTCAGGATTACCCAGATGTATAATTTACACCAATGACCTGACCACCCAGAGTACTGCTGAATCATGTGATGTTGATGTGGTTCTCTGAATCATGTGATGTGGATGTGGTTCTCTGAATCATGGATGTGGATGTGGTTCAGTGAATCATGTGATGTGGATGTGGTTCTCTGAATCATGTGATGTGGATGTGGTTCTCTGAATCATGTGGATGTGGTTCAGTGAATCATGTGATGAATCATGGATGTGGTTCTCTGAATCATGTGAGTGAATCATGTGATGTGGATGTGGTTCAGTGAATCATGTGATGTGGACGTCTAAGACCTAAAGACTTGGAACACGGTTAATGACTAGGCTTCTGTCCTCTTACCTGCATAGAACTCTGGACTGTAGACTGCACCGACTACTGGGTTCAACTTCCACCCTGGAGGAGAGAGAGAGAGACAGAGAGAGAGAGGAGGAGAGAAGGAGGAGAGAGGGACAGAGAGAGAGAGGGGGACAGAGAGCGAGAGACAGAGAGAGAGAGAGAGAGATAAACCATTTAACTGAGCAGCTGTTGCATGATAGAAGTGAAAATGTTCTAGAAGATAAGGGTAAAACATATAAGTGGTTTTAAACCCCCTCCCACAGAGGCCAGGTGAGTATTAAACCCCTCCCACAGAGGCCCGGTGAGTCTTAAGCCCCTCCCACAGAGGCCCGGTGAGTCTTAAACCCCTCCCACAGAGGCCCGGTGAGTCTTAAACCCCTCCCACAGGCCCGGTGAGTCTTAAACCCCTCACAGTGGCCCAGTGAGTCTTAAGCCCCTCCCACAGAGGCCCGGTGAGTCTTAAGCCCCTCCCACAGTGGCCCGGTGAGTCTTAAGCCCCTCCCACAGTGGCCCAGTGAGTCTTAAACCCCTCCCACAGAGGCCCGGGTGAGTCTTAAACCCCCTCCCACAGAATGGCCAGGTGAGTCTTAAACCCCTCCCACAGAGGCCAGGTGAGTCTTAAACCCCTCCCACAGACAGTGAGTCTTAAACCCCTCCCACAGAGGCCCCTTAAGCCCCCCACAGAGGCCAGGTGAGTCTTAAACCCCTCCCACAGAGGCCAGGTCAGTCTTAAACCCCCTCCCACAGAGGCCCAGTGAGTCTTAAACCCCCTCCCACAGAGGCCCGGTGAGTCTTAAACCCCTCCCACAGAGGCCAGGTGAGTCTTAAACCCCTCCCACAGAGGCCCAGTGAGTCTTAAACCCCTCCCACAGAGGCCCGGTGAGTCTTAAAGCCCCACTCCCACAGAGGCCCAGTGAGTCTTAAACCCCTCCCACAGAGGCCCAGTGAGTCTTAAACCCCTCCCACAGAGGCCAGGTGAGTCTTAAACCCCTCCCACAGAGGCCAGGTGAGTCTTAAACCCCCTCCCACAGAGGCCCGGTGAGTCTTAAACCCCTCCCACAGAGGCCCGGTGAGTCTTAAACCCCTCCCACAGAGGCCCAGTGAGTCTTAAACCCCTCCCACAGAGGCCCGGTGAGTCTTAAACCCCTCCCACAGAGGCCCGGTGAGTCTTAAACCCCTCCCACAGAGGCCCAGTGAGTCTTAAACCCCTCCCACAGAGGCCCAGTGAGTCTTAAACCCCTCCCACAGAGGCTTAAACCCCTCCCACGGAGGCCCGGTGAAACTTACCATTTGCATAAGGATTGACTGTCTTCTTATTGGTCATTACCCGTGCCGTTGCATTGTTGACCTATCACAGACAGGCTTGTATCAGAGCGTTTCCAACAGCAGTCAGACACATATTAAAACCCAACAGTACGTTGGGTTCTGGAGAGCAGCATGCTTCCATATCATTCCTACATCAATGTGCCCCCAAAACCCTTTTAACTTGGTTGGGTTCTAGAGAGCAGCATGCTTCCATATCATTCCTACATCAATGTGCCCCCAAAACCCTTTTAACTTGGTTGGGTTCTAGAGAGCAGCATGCTTCCATATCATTCCTACATCAATGTGCCCCCAAAACCCTTTTAACTTGGTTGGGTTCTAGAGAGCAGCATGCTTCCATATCATCATTCCTACATCAATGTGTCCCCAAAACCCTTTTAACTTGGTTGGGTTCTAGAGAGCAGCATGCTTCCATATCATCATTCCTACATCAATGTGCCCCAAAACCCTTTTAACTTGGTTGGGTTCTAGAGAGCAGCATGCTTCCATATCATTCCTACATCAATGTGCCCCCAAAACCCTTTTAACTTGGTTGGGTTCTAGAGAGCAGCATCCTTCCATATCATCATTCCTACATCAATGTGTCCCCAAAACCCTTTAACTTGTCATGACAAACATCCACGTCAGGATTTAAACAGGTCACACATAGGTAGTAGAGACTTCAATACAAAGCAAATTAACAAAACATCATATGTTCATATGGTAAAAGATTTCCAGCTTAATCCAGTTCTGATCTTCAAAAAAGGAAATGAAACGTAAAGAGAAACAACGCTGGACAAACAATGAAACAGCTGTGTTGTCATATGAAGGAGCATGCAGAGGAGGAGGAGGAGGAGGAGGAGGAGCATGCAGAGGAGAGGACAACAGCTAACAACCAACATGGAGGAGGAGGGAGGAGGAGGAGCATGCAGAGGAGAGGGACAAGAACGATCAGGAGGGAAACAACTAACAACCAACATGGAGGAGGAGGAGGAGGAGGACAGACATGTTTGGAGCATTCTGCAACATCCAGTCATCTACCAG
>NW_027035900.1:0-7500 GCF_034236695.1 Oncorhynchus nerka
AAGGAGGGAGGGAGGGAGAGGAGAGAGAGACAGAAAGAGAGATAGAGGGAGGGAGAGAGAGAGAGGAGAGAGAGAGAGAGAGAGAGGGGGAGAGAGACAGAAAGAGAGAGAGACAGAGGAGAGAGAGACAGAGAAAGAGAGAGGGGAGAGGAGAGAGAAAGGAGAGAGAGAGAGAGAGAGAGAGGGGGGAGAGGAGAGAGAAAGGAGAGAGAGACAGAAAGAGAGAGATAGAGAGAGAGGGGAGAGAAAGAGGGAGAGTGAAGGGAGTACAGAGCCTCTTGGCTCACCCAGCGGTGAACTGCCTCCACTACTGTAGTATCTCGGTCTGTCTGTCTGGTCTGTCTGTCTGGTCTGGTCTGTCTGTCTGTCTGTCTGTCTTCGTCTGTCTGTCTGTCTGTCTGTCTGTCTGTCTGTCTGTCTGTCTGTCTGTGTCTGTCTGTCTGTCTGTCTGTAGTTACTCTCTGATCAGACCTATATATGGACCATCAGGTGTATTTAATATATGAGTCCAGCTCTGACAGTCTCGCGGTCATGGAAGAGCTGATACTTGGACACAGACAGGTCTGGAGAAGACGAGGTTAGTGAGATACTGTTGTATTAAGTTATAACCTGGACACAGACAGGTCTGGAGAAGACGAGGGTAGTGGGATACTGTTGTATTAAGTTATAACCTGGACACAGACAGGTCTGGGAAGACGAGGGTCCAGTGGGATACTGAAATCTTAACATTATAACATGGACACAGACAGGTCTGGAGAAGACGAGGTTAGTGAGATACTGTTGTATTAAGTTATAACCTGGACACAGACAGGTCTGGAGAAGACGAGGTTAGTGAGATACTGTTGTATTAAGTTATAACCTGGACACAGACAGGTCTGGAGAAGACGAGGTTAGTGAGATATCGTTGTATTAAGTTATAAAATAATGGTTCAGGCCCCTTAGTTCCACTGAAGGGAAATCTTAACCCTACAGCATACAATGACATTCTAGACGATTCTGTGCTTCCAACTTTGTGGCAACAGTTTGGGGAAAGGCCCTTTCCTGTTTGAGCATGACAATGCCCCCATGAACAAAGCGAGGTCGATACAGAAATGGTTTGTCTAAATCGGTGTGGAAGAAATTGACTGGCCAGCACAGAGCCCTGACCTCAACCCCATCGAACACCTTTGGGATGAATTGGAACACCGTCTGCGAGCCAGGCCTAATCCCCCAATATCAGTACCCGACCTCACTAATGTTCTTGTAGCTGAATGGAAGCAAGTCCCCGCAGAAATGTTCCAACATCTAGTGGAAAGCCTTCCCAGAAGAGTGGAGGCTGTTATAGCAGCAATGTTCCAACATCTAGTGGAAAGCCTTCCCAGAAGAGTGGAGGCTGTTATAGCAGCAATGTTCCTACATCTAGTGGAAAGCCTTCCCAGAAGAGAGGAGGCTGTTATAGCAGCAATGTTCCAACATCTAGTGGAAAGCCTTCCCAGAAGAGAGGAGGCTGTTATAGCAGCAATGTTCCAACATCTAGTGGAAAGCCTTCCCAGAAAAGTGGAGGCTGTTATAGCAGCAATGTTCCAACATCTAGTGGAAAGCCTTCCCAGAAGAGTGGAGGCTGTTATAGCAGCAATGTTCCAACATCTAGTGGAAAGCCTTCCCAGAAGAGTGGAGGCTGTTATAGCAGCAAAGGGGGGGAACCAACTCCATATTAATACCAATGAATTTGGAATGTAATTACAATCATGTAATTTATAAAGAGGAGCAACCTTAAATAGCAACACCTGTAATTCACCGAGACAGAATGATGGTTCTGTGGGGAGGTCGAAGGTCACACAGTAAAGTATACTGTGGTAGACTGGAACCAGGTTCTGCTGAAACAGGAATTACCCAGAGATATATCCTACCGTAAATTACCAAACACTACTTTAAATGACATATAAGTTCGTAGGGAGAAAACATCTCCGGGATGTGATATATAAACCCCGAAGAGGAGACATCGATGTCAGGGTCTGGGAAGGGACGTCTGTAAACTACTACAGCAATTGAACCAGTTATGCTTTGATGGTTACACAGTAAAGAGATCTGGAGTCGTGATTATTATTTTATACTGTATTTATTTACGGCTTTATAATAGTACGAGTCAAAACGTCTATCTGAACATCAGGAATAATAAATTAACAACAACAAACACACACACACACACACACACACAGAGACACACACACACGTACACACACACACACACACACGTACACACACACACACACACACACACACACACGTACACACACACACACACACACACATGTACACACACACGCACACACACGCACACACACACACACACACGTACACACACACACACACATGTACACACACACACACACACACACACACACACACACACACGTACACACACACACACACACACACATGTACACACACACACATGTACACACACACACACACACACGTACACACACACACGTACACACACACACACACACACACACACACACACACACACACACATGTACACACACACACACACACACACACACACACACATGTACACACACACACACACACGCACACACACGCACACACACACACACACACGTACACACACACACACACACACACATGTACACACACACACACACACACACACACACACACACACACACACGTACACACACACACACACACACACATGTACACACACACACATGTACACACACACACACACACACGTACACACACACACACACACACACACACACACACACACACACACACACACACACACACACACACACACACACACACACACACACACATGTACACACACACACACACACACACACACACACATGTACACACACACACACACACACACACACATGTATACACACACACACACACACATGTACACACACACACACACATGTACACACACACACACACACACACACACATGTACACACACACACACACACACACACGTACACACACACACACACACACACACACACATGTACACACACACACACACACACACACACATGTATACACACACACACACACACACACACACACACACATGTACACACACACACACACACACACACACATGTACACACACACACACACACATGTACACACACGCACACACACACACACACTTGATGAATTATTGTTTTTTTTTAAAAGACAAAAAGAGAGAGAGAGAAGATTTGATGAAATAAAACACCTGGAGTGATGATACCTTGTTACCGTGGTGATATGATACTGTGGGAATTAAGAGTTACAAGAGTTTCCCCCTTTAAATCTGTCTGTGAGGAAGACCTTTAAATCTGTCTGTGAGGAAGACCTTTAAATCTGTCTGTGAGGAAGACCTTTAAAATCTGTCTGTGAGGAAGACCTTTAAAATCTGTCTGTGAGGAAGACCTTTAAAATCTGTCTGTGAGGAAGACCTTTAAATCTGTCTGTGAGGAAGACCTTTAAAATCTGTCTGTGAGGAAGACCTTTAAATCTGTCTGTGAGGAAGACCTTTAAAATCTGTCTGTGAGGAAGACCTTTAAATCTGTCCGTGAGGAAAACCTTTAAAATCTGTCTGTGAGGAAGACCTTTAAAATCTGTCTGTGAGGAAGACCTTTAAATCTGTCTGTGAGGAAGACCTTTAAATTTGTCTGTGAGGAAGACCTTTAAATCTGTCCGTGAGGAAGACCTTTAAATCTGTGTGTGAGGAAGACCCTTTAAATCTGTCTGTGAGGAAGACCTTTACATGAAATACACTTGTTGAACTGTTGCTGACCACAGAACGATTTACTGAAAAAAGGACTGTGTTCCCCCCCCAACTGTAACAGTATTGAACCAATAAGATAAAATACATTTTTAAAAAGGAGGCTAGTGAGATATCGTTGTATGAGTCATAAAATTACATCTGGACACAGACAGGTCTGGAGAAGACGAGGATAGTGGGATACTGTTGTATTAAGTTATAACCTGGACACAGACAGGTCTAGAGAAGACGAGGGTAGTGGGATACTGTTGTATTAAGTTATAACCTGGACACAGACAGGTCTGGAGAAGACGAGGCTAGTGGGATACTGTTGTATTAAGTTATAACCTGGACACAGACAGGTCTGGAGAAGACGAGGCTAGTGAGATACTGTTGTATTAAGTTATAACCTGGACACAGACAGGTCTGGAGAAGACGAGGGTAGTGGGATACTGTTGTATTAAGTTATAACCTGGACACAGACAGGTCTGGAGAAGACGAGGGTAGTGGGATACTGTTGTATTAAGTTATAACCTGGACACAGACAGGTCTGGAGAAGACGAGGGTAGTGGGATACTGTTGTATTAAGTTATAACCTGGACACAGACAGGTCTGGAGAAGACGAGGGTAGTGGGATACTGTTGTATTAAGTTATAACCTGGACACAGACAGGTCTGGAGAAGACGAGGGTAGTGGGATACTGTTGTATTAAGTTATAACCTGGACACAGACAGGTCTGGAGAAGCGAGGGGGTAGTGGGATACTGTTGTATTAAGTTATAACCTGGACACAGACAGGTCTGGAGAAGACGAGGGTAGTGGGATACTGTTGTATTAAGTTATAACCTGGACACAGACAGGTCTGGAGAAGACGACCTCCATCACTAGATACAGACCTCCATCACTAGATACAGACCTCCATCACTAGATACAATACAGACCTCCATCACTAGATACAGACCTCCATCACTAGATACTATACAGACCTACATCACTAGATACAGACCTCCATCACTAGATACAGACCTCCATCACTAGATACAGACCTCCATCACTAGATACAGACCTCCATCACTAGATACAATACAGACCTCCATCACTAGATACAGACCTCCATCACTAGATACAGACCTCCATCACTAGATACTATACAGACCTCCATCACTAGATACAATACAGACCTCCATCACTAGATACAGACCTCCATCACTAAATACAGACCTCCATCACTAGATACAGACCTCCATCACTAGATACAGACCTCCATCACTAGATACAATACAGACCTCCATCACTAGATACAGACCTCCATCACTATATACAATACCGACCTCCATCACTAGATACAGACCTCCATCACTAGATACAGACCTCCATTACTAGATACAGACCTCCATCACTAGATACTATACAGACCTCCATCACTAGATACAGACCTCCATCACTAGATACTATACAGACCTCCATCACTAGATACTATACAGACCTCCATCACTAGATACTATACAGACCTCCATCACTAGATACAATACAGACCTCCATCACTAGATACAGACCTCCATTACTAGATACAGACCTCCATCACTAGATACAGACCTCCATCACTAGATACAGACCTCCATCACTAGATACAGACCTCCATCACTAGATACAATACAGACCTCCATCACTAGATACAGACCTCCATCACTAGATACAGACCTCCATCACTAGATACAGACCTCCATCACTAGATACAGACCTCCATCACTAGATACAATACAGACCTCCATCACTAGATACATACCTCCATCACTAGATACAGACCTCCATCACTAGATACAGACCTCCATCACTAGATACAATACAGACCTCCATCACTAGATACAATACAGACCTCCATCACTAGATACTATACAGACCTCCATCACTAGATACAGACCTCCATCACTAAATACAGACCTCCATCACTAGATACTATACAGACCTCCATCACTAGATACAGACCTCCATCACTAGATACAGACCTCCATCACTAGATACAGACCTCCATCACTAGATACAATACAGACCTCCATCACTAGATACTATACAGACCTCCATCACTAGATACTATACAGACCTCCATCACTAGATACTATACAGACCTCCATCACTAGATACAGACCTCCATCACTAGATACAGACCTCCATCACTAGATACTATACAGACCTCCATCACTAGATACTATACAGACCTCCATCACTAGATACTATACAGACCTCCATCACTAGATACTATACAGACCTCCATCACTAGATACTATACAGACCTCCATCACTAGATACTATACAGACCTCCATCACTAGATACAGACCTCCATCACTAGATACTATACAGACCTACATCACTAGATACATTACAGACCTCCATCACTAGATACAGACCTCCATCACTAGATACAGACCTCCATCACTAGATACAGACCTCCATCACTAGATACAATACAGACCTCCATCACTAGATACTATACAGACCTCCATCACTAGATACAATACAGACCTCCATCACTAGATACAGACCTCCATTACTAGATACAGACCTCCATCACTAGATACAGACCTCCATCACTAGATACAGACCTCCATCACTAGATACAGACCTCCATTACTAGATACTATACAGACCTACATCACTAGATACATTACAGACCTCCATCACTAGATACAGACCTCCATCACTAGATACAGACCTCCATCACTAGATACAGACCTCCATCACTAGATACAATACAGACCTCCATCACTAGATACTATACAGACCTCCATCACTAGATACAATACAGACCTCCATCACTAGATACAGACCTCCATTACTAGATACAGACCTCCATCACTAGATACAGACCTCCATCACTAGATACAGACCTCCATTACTAGATACAGACCTCCATTACTAGATACAGACCTCCATCACTAGATACAGACCTCCATTACTAGATACTATACAAACCTCCATCACTAGATACAGACCTCCATCACTAGATACTATACAGACCTCCATCACTAGATACAGACCTCCATCACTAGATACTATACAGACCTCCATCACTAGATACTATACAGACCTCCATCACTAGATACTATACAGACCTCCATCACTAGATACTATACAGACCTCCATCACTAGATACTATACAGACCTCCATCACTAGATACAGACCTCCATCACTAGATACTATACAGACCTACATCACTAGATACATTACAGACCTCCATCACTAGATACAGACCTCCATCACTAGATACAGACCTCCATCACTAGATACAGACCTCCATCACTAGATACAATACAGACCTCCATCACTAGATACTATACAGACCTCCATCACTAGATACAATACAGACCTCCATCACTAGATACAGACCTCCATTACTAGATACAGACCTCCATCACTAGATACAGACCTCCATCACTAGATACAGACCTCCATCACTAGATACAGACCTCCATTACTAGATACTATACAGACCTACATCACTAGATACATACAGACCTCCATCACTAGATACAGACCTCCATCACTAGATACAGACCTCCATCACTAGATCACTCCATCACTAGATACAATACAGACCTCCATCACTAGATACAGACCTCCATCACTAGATACAATACAGACCTCCATCACTAGATACAGACCTCCATTACTAGATACAGACCTCCATCACTAGATACAGACCTCCATCACTAGATACAGACCTCCATTACTA
>NW_027035901.1:0-11978 GCF_034236695.1 Oncorhynchus nerka
CCTTTTATCCAATCCAAGCTAGCAACATCGATGTGATGACAAAGTCTAATATCAAAACCATGCTAGCAACATCGCTGTGTTGACAAAGTCTAATATCAAAACCATGCTAGCAACATCGCTGTGTTGACAAAGTCTAATATCAAAACCATGCTAGCAACATCGCTGTGTTGACAAAGTCTAATATCAAAACCATGCTAGCAACATCGCTGTGTTGACAAAGTCTAATATCAAAACCATGCTAGCAACATCGCTGTGTTGACAAAGTCTAATATCAAAACCATGCTAGCAACATCGATGTGTTGACAAAGTCTAATATCAAAACCATGCTAGCAACATCGCTGTGTTGACAAAGTCTAATATCAAAACCATGCTAGCAACATCGCTGTGTTGACAAAGTCTAATATCAAAACCATGCTAGCAACATCGATGTGTTGACAAAGTCTAATATCAAAACCATGCTAGCAACATCGCTGTGTTGACAAAGTCTAATATCAAAACCATGCTAGCAACATCGCTGTGTTGACAAAGTCTAATATCAAAACCATGCTAGCAACATCGCTGTGTTGACAAAGTCTAATATCAAAACCATGCTAGCAACATCGCTGAGATGACAAAGTCTAATATCAAAACCATGCTAGCAACATCGCTATGATGACAAAGTCTAATATCAAAACCATGCTAGCAACATCGCTGTGATGACAAAGTCTAATATCAAAACCATGCTAGCAACATCGCTGTGAACGCAAAGTCTAATATCAAAACCATGCTAGCAACATCGCTGTGTTGACAAAGTCTAATATCAAAACCATGCTAGCAACATCGCTGTGTTGACAGAGTCTAATATCAAAACCATGCTAGCAACATCGCTGTGATGACAAAGTGTCTTTCTTGCTTTTTATTTTTTGGTTTGCTCCGTCATTCACTGAATTACTCAGCTGTATGTTTTGTCATTCATTAATATTAAAGATCTCTACACATGCAGAGAGCACAGAGACCAGAGATACAATCACAGTTTCACACACACACACACACACACACACACACACACACACACACACACACACACACACACACACACACAGTAAACTCTTCTTCCACATTAAGCATCTCCAATCCAAAATTAAATCTAGAATCGGCTTCCTATATCGCAACAAAGCATCCTTCACTCATGCTGCCAAACATACCCTCGTATAACTGACCATCCTACCGATCCTTGACTTCGGCGATGTCATCTATAAAATAGCCTCCAATACTCTACTCAACAAATCGGATGCAGTCTATCACAGTGCCATCTGTTTTGTCACCAAAGCCCCATACAGGACACCCTAAAACACCAACATACCGGGCGGTGCGCTGGGACACCCTGAAACATCAACATACCGGGCGGTGTGCTGGGACAACCTGAAACACCAACATACCGGGCGGTGTGCTGGGACACCCTGAAACACCAACATACCGGGCGGTGCGCTGGGACACCCTGAAACACCAACATGCCGGGCGATGCGCTGGGACACCCTGAAACACCAACATACCGGGCGGTGTGCTGGGACACCCTGAAACACCAACATGCCGGGCGGTGCGCTGGGACACCCTGAAACACCAACATGCTGGGCGGTGCACTGGGACACCCTGAAACACCAACATGCCGGGCGGTGCGCTGGGACACCCTGAAACACCAACATGCCGGGTGGTGCGCCGGGAACACCCTGACACACAAATAATCAGCAGAGCTGAGTCTCAAATGGCACAGTACAACTGGGAGTGGGTCCCTATTGCCCCTGTTCAAAAGAAGTGCACTGTAAAGGGAATAAGTTGAATGAATCACACATTGATCTGAGGGGAGATAACTGAGTGGTAAGTAATGACAGGCAGTCTAAGATCAACAAAATTATCAAATCAAATAATTTGTTTTTTGTCACATGCTCAGAATACAACAGGTAGACCTTACCGTTAAATGCTTACTTGTAAGCTCTTAACCAACCATGCCGGGCGTTACACTGGGACAAGCCTTTCACCAACCATGCCGGGCGGTGCTCTCGGACAAGCCCTTAACCAACCATGCCGGGCGGTGCGCTCGGACAAGCCCTTAACCAACCATGCCGGGCGGTGCGCTCAGACAAGCCCTTAACCAATTATGCCGGGCGGTGCGCTCGGACAAGCCCTTAACCAATTATGCCGGGCGGTGCGCTCGGAAAAGCCCTAAACCAAACATGCCGGGTGGTGCGCTCAGACAAGCCCTTGACCAACCATGCCGGGCGGTGCGCTCGGACAAGCCCTTAACCAATTATGCCGGGCGGTGCGCTCGGACAAGCCCTTAACCAATTATGCCGGGCGGTGCGCTCGGACAAGCCCTTAACCAATTATGCCGGGCGGTGCACTCGGACAAGCCCTTAACCAACCATGCTGGGCGGTGCACTCGGACAAGCCCTTAACCAATTATGCCGGGCGGTGCACTCGGTCAAGCCCTTAACCAACCATTCCGGGCGGTGCACTCGGACAAGCCCTTAACAAATTATGCCGGGCGGTGCACTCGGACAAGCCCTTAACCAACCATGCCGGGCGGTGCACTCGGACAAGCCCTTAACCAACCATGCCGGGCGGTGCGCTCGGACAAGCCCTTAACCAACCATGCAGTTTTAAGAAAATAGAACAGTGTTTAGACCGACCTTAATTTATGTACAATGGGCTCTATTTACATTTCCATAAAATAATGTATGTAAAATGTGTCCTTCCAACTTGTTAAGCTCAAAGCAATAAACATCCATTGTGATGAAAACCTTGTTTCATTAATGTTTGTTCAAGATAAACATGATTTATTCCATCCATGTCTTGACTTTAATTTATTTTTTGTTTACAAAAAATCACTTTCAAATTATTATTTTTTACGAATAGCGCTTTTATTGATCACTGTGATCTAGCAGAGGTAAATGGAAAATTATTAACCATGTGTGCTGACTAAATTGTTTTTAATTAATATAAGTCAATATCTAAGTATTAAGCATGTGTGCTGACTAAATTGTTTTTAATTAATATAAGTCAATATCTAAGTATTAACCATGTGTGCTGACTAAATTGTTTTTAATTAATATAAGTCAACATCTAAGTATTAACCATGTGTGCTGACTAAATTGTTTTTAATTAATATAAGTCAATATCTAAGTATTAACCATGTGTGCTGACTAAATTGTTTTTAATTAATATAAGTCAATATCTAAGTATTAACCATGTGTGCTGACTAAATTGTTTTTTAATTAATATAAGTCAATATCTAAGTATTAACCATGTGTGCTGACTAAATTGTTTTTAATTAATATAAGTCAATATCTAAGTATTAACCATGTGTGCTGACTAAATTGTTTTTAATTAATATAAGTCAATATCTAAGTATTAACCATGTGTGCTGACTAAATTGTTTTTAATTAATATAAGTCAATATCTAAGTATTTCTCACCAATTGTTATGGCTGTATTGTTTGAAAAACCCCAATAACAACACAAGGGTTAAGCAAATACATTGCATATCTTTACAACGGGAGTATGTAAACGGGAGTATGTAAACGGGAGTATGTAAACGGGAGTATGTAAACGGGAGTATGTAAACGGGAGTATGTAAACGGGAGTATGTAAACGGGAGTATGGGAGTATGTAAACGGGAGTATGTAAACGGGAGTATGTAAACGGGAGTATGTAAACGGGAGTATGTAAACGGGAGTATGTAAACGGGAGTATGTAAACGGGAGTATGTAAACGGGAGTATGGGAGTATGTAAACGGGAGTATGTAAACGGGAGTATGTAAACGGGAGTATGTAAACGGGAGTATGTAAACGGGAGTATGTAAACGGGAGTATGTAAACGGGAGTATGGGAGTATGTAAACGGGAGTATGTAAACGGGAGTATGTAAACGGGAGTATGTAAACGGGAGTATGTAAACGGGAGTATGTAAACGTATGTAAACGGGAGTATGTAAACGGGAGTATGTAAACGGGAGTATGTAAACGGGAGTATGTAAACGGGAGTATGTAAACGGGAGTATGTAAACGGGAGTATGTAAACGGGAGTATGTCCTACCTGGCTGGCAGGAAGATGAACCACAGGAAAAGTGTCCTCCGTTTGCTATTGAAGTGCAGAGATGACATGTATTTTCCCGGCTGACCCTGTTTTCCCAGACAGATGCATGATAATGGTCCATTCCAAATACAAAACAAATTTCACACACAAATTGCTTAGTAAATGTAAAGACTAGATTAAATCAAGAATAGTATGATGGGTGACACTATTATTAAAATGAAGCACATTACTCCGCTTTACAATGGGTTTTGGGGAAGATAAAAGTTATGGGGAAGATAATTTTCACCATAAAAAATGCACTTTTCTAATATAAGCATTACTTGCATAATCACAGTTGTGGTCACATTTGATAAGGTTTTTTCACGTTAATGGAACATTTCCTGATTAAATCCTACGACCGTGTCCGCATTGCTACGCTTTTAATGTGAAGAAATAACCTAAAGGTTTATAAACATTTTAAGCTAAACGTTAAACTAATCTGTTGCGTCAGCCTCATTGTGTAGCAAAGTGTTCTTGATGCTAGTGATTGTACTAATTTGGGATCTATACTGCATCCCACAACTGTCCCAGACTATGTTTGGAATATTTATTTATCGCACAGAATAGAATCTTGTTGGCTGTCGGAAAATAGATGTGGACAGTTCTTCCAATGTCTTCAATATGCACCTTGGGAATTGGAAAAGGACACAAGTTGTTGGATCACGGATGTTTCTGTCTTCACTCTAAGCCCAGTGTTTGTAGAACAACTAAAGTCACATGAATAACTCTAAATTAAGCATCTAGGAGCACCGGTTTCTTTGTTGACCGATCAACACAGAATAGCCGCATATGCAACACTCCCTTAAATCCTTTGGATAAAATATCATTTCTATTTTATTCAGCTTTGTTTAATTGTATTCTTCATACTATAAAATAATATGAAATAATTCCCACGACATTCTAAGCAAATCTTGTCTGCTAAATGAACTAGTGTAGCCCACAGCCATATGGCATAGCCAGATCAGGACCTAATATAAGGTTGGCGTTTCAGAACTTCTTCTGAAATGTACTACATTTTCTCAATGAGATGTTTCTTTCTAAAATAAATAATGTATTTGTTGTGAATGTGTATTTATTTCATTAAATGGAGAAATTATATTGATAAATGATTTATTTATTATGAAGGTGGAGGCTATATCAAATTGATTTATTCGACTTTTGGAAGCCAGGAGATGCTAAATGTGCTTATGTTAATTAACGGATAATTAAAGTGAGATCAACAGTTATTTGCTTGACAATCATCTGCTGACAAAAAATGTCTGACTGCCACCCTCTGTAGCGCCATACAGCAAGATGCTGAGCGGAGATGCAACCGGTCAGGATGGACTCAATGGTGCAGCTGTAGAACGTTTTGATGATCTGGGGACCCATGCCAAATCTTTTCCAGTCTCCTGAGTCTCCTGTTTTGGAATGTTTGGACCATGATAGTTTGTTGGTGATGTGGACACCAAGGATCTTGAAACTCTCAACCTGCTCCACTACATCCCCATCCATGAGAATGGAGGAGAGTTCGGCTGCCTTTTTCCTGTAGTCCACAATCATCTCCTTTGTCTTGCTCATATTGAGGGAGAGGTTGTTGTCCTGGTACCACACTGCCAGGTCTCTGACCTCCTCCCTATAGGCTTGCTCATCTTTGTCGGTGATCATGCCTATAACGTTGTGTCGTCAGCAACCTTAATGATGGTGTTGGAATCGTGCTTGGCCACGGAGTCGTGGGTGAACAGGGAGTTCAGGAGGGGACTAAGCACACACCCCTGAGGGGCCCCTGTGTTGAGGATCAGCGTGGCAGATGTGTTGTTACCTACCCTTAGCACCTGGGGCGGCCCATCAAGAAGTCCAGGATCCAGTTGCAGAGGGAGGTGTTTAGTCCCAGGGTCATTAGCTTAGTGATGAGATTTGTGGGCACTATGGTGTTGATCACTGAGCTGTAATCAATGGACAGAATTCTTACAATGGTGTTCCTTTTGTCCAGGTGGGAAAGGGCAGTGTGGAGTGTGATTGAGATTGCGTCATCTGTGGATCTGTTGGGGCGTTATGTGAATTGGAGTGGGTCTATGGTTTTGTGGGGTTGATGGTGTTGATGATAGCCATGACCAGCCTTTCAAAGCACTTCAAAGGCTACGGGTCAGTAATCTTTTAGGCAGGTTACCTTCGCTTTCTTGGGCACAGCGACTATGGTGGTCTGCTTGAAACATGTAGGTATTACAGACTGAGACAGGCAGAGGTTTAAAATGTCAATGAAGACACTTGCCAGTTGGTAAGTCTCTGAGTACAGGTCCTGGTAATCCGTCTGGCCCCGCGGCCTTGTGAATGTTGACCTGTTTAAAACGTCTTCAGGATTGGTGGGTCCCCTGCGGGACGGTTGAGCTAACGTAGGCTAATGTGATTAGCATGAGATTGTACGTAACTAGAACATTTCCCAGCATATAGACATATGTGATATTGACAGAAAGCTTAAAATCTCATTTTGTATGTAAGCGTTTCACTGTGAGTCAACACCTGTTGTTTACAAAGCATGTGAACATGACACATTTTGGGGCGATTGATGCGTCATAGCTTTTTCAGATGACAGGTAGAACACAGAATACATGCAGTCTTGGTATTGTACATTGTCAAATAAAATAAACATTTAAAGAGAAAGGCAGAATAATAACAACACACATGAAAAGAGAGGGTTACTTTTACAGTATGTCGCTGTGAGGATGGGATGTAGTAGCGTTAATCATCCACTAGGTGGTAGCACAGTTACAGTAGATGGGATGAGGATGGGATGTAAAAGTAGCGTTAATTATCCACTAGGTGGTAGCACAGTTACAGTAAATGGGATGAGGATGGGATGTAGTAGCGTTAATTCTCCACTATGTGGTAATACAGTTATAGTATATGGGATGAGGATGGGATGTAGTAGTGTTAATTCTCCACTAGGTGGTAGCACAATTATAGTAGATGGGATGAGGATGGGATGTAGTAGCAATATTTCTCCACTAGGTGGTAGCACATTTATAGCAGGAAGATAGTATGAAATACAATACTATTACTGTTTTTATAAACACATTGTTTTTAATAAATACAAACTTCTCTGTCTATTTTATTATTTCATCTATGGACTATACATATTTTTGCATATCTATAAACCTCCTCATCCTGTGTTGTTGGTTTGACCTCTTGCTAGAGCCAAACACCAACAGGTGAGGTGAGGTCACATTGTGTGAGGAGGCAGAAAGTGAACTGAAAGATAAAACAAGCGTAATCTGGCCAAAATAACCACATCCTGCATATCTATTCCAGCTGATTGATTTACGGTGCCCTTTGATGTCTAACGTTAACCTAATGTAGAGACGACGTCAAGCAGACATGATGAGGAGAATAAAGTGTACTTCTACTAGCATATTGTTCTTCCCTTGTTAAGATTCACAATGCTCTTTCTGTGCCGTAATGTGTCAACAACAAGGTTAGAACAAGTTGAGCATTGAATTGCTACTGTGCTTTGTGATTGCATTTGTTCCAAAACGCTGCAGGCAGAGGCGGGAGATTGAGACAAAGGAATATCGACCAACACTCCCCTCCGTTCTATTGGCAAATGTCCAGTCACTCGAGAATAAGTTGAATGAGCTTCGTTCGAGAGTCTCCTATCAGAGAGACTTTAAATGCTGCTATATTGTTGCAGATACGTGGCTGGATAACTCTACACTACCGGTCAAACGTTTTAGAACACCTACTCATTCAAATTCAATAAAATCAAATGTTATTTGTCACATGCGCAGAAAACAAGCGGTTTTGACATTACAGTGAAATGCTTACTTACCAGCCCCTAAATAACAATGCAGTTTTAAAAAAATACGGACAAGAATAAGAAATAAAGTAACAAGTAATTAAAGAGCAGCAGTAAAACAACAATATACAGGGGCGGCACCGGTTAGTTGAGGTAATGTGTTCATGTAGGTAGAGTTAATAAAGTGACTATAGATGATAACAACAGAAGTAGCAGCGGTGTAAAAGAGGGGGCAATGCAAGTAGTCTGGGTAGCCATTTCAGAGTCTTATGGCTTGGGGTAGAAGCTGTTCAGAAGCCTCTTGGACCTAGACTTGGCGCTCGGTACCGCTTGCCATGCGGTAGCAGAAAACCGTCTATGACTAGAGTGGCTAGAGTCTTTGACCATTTTTAGGGCTTTCCTCTGACACCGCATGGTATAGAGGGCCTGGATGGCAGGAAGCTTGGCCACACTGATGTACCTACCCTTTGTAGTGCCTTGCGGGCGGAGGCCGAGCAGTTTCCATACCAGGCAGTGATGCAACCAGCTCTCGATGGTGCAGCTGTAGAACCTTTGAGGATCTGAGGACCCATGACAAATATTTTCAGTCTCCTGAGGGGGAATATGTTTTGTCATGCCCCTCTTCATGACTGTCTTGGTGTGCTTGGACCTTGTTTTTACTTTTTCTACATTGTAGAATAATAGTGAAGACATCAAAACTGTGAAAATAACACATATGGAATCATGTAGTAAACAAAGACATTTTAAACAAATCAAATATATTTATATATTTATTTGAGATTCTTCAAATAGCCACCCTTTGCCTCGATGACAGCTTTGCACACTCTTCGCATTCTCTCAGCCAGCTTCACCTGGAATTGAAGGAATTCCCACATATGCTGAGCACTTGTTGGCTGCTTTTCCTTCACTCTGTGGTCTAACTCATCCCAAACCATTTCAATTTGGTTGAGGTCAGAGGATTGTGGAGGCCAGGTCATCTGATGCAGCACTCCATCACTCTCCTTTTTGGTAAAATAGCCTTTACACAGCCTGGAGGTGTGTTGGGTCATTGACCTGTTGCAAAACATGATAGTTCCAAACCAGATGGTGAATCGCTGCAGAATGCTGTGGTAGCCATGCTGGTTAAGTGTGCCTTGAATTCAAAATTAAACTCAGTGTCACCAGCAAAACTCCCCCACACCATAACACCTCCTCCTCCATTCTTTACGGTGGGAACCATACATGTGGAGATCATCCGTTCACCCACACGGCGTCCCAGAAAGACATGGCAGTTGGAACCAAAAATCTCAAATTTGGACTCCAGAACCAAAGGGCAAATTTCCACTAGTCTAATATCCATTGCTCGTGTTTCTTGGCCAAAGCATGTCTCTTCTTCTTATTGCTGTCCTTTAGTAGTGGTTTCTTTGCAGCAATTTGACCATGAAGGCCTGATTCACACAGTCTCCTCTGAACAGTTGATGTTGAGATGTGGCTGTTACTTGAACTCTGTGAAGCATTTATTTGGCAATTTCTGATACTGGTAACTCTAATGACTTATCCTCTGCAGCAGAGGTACAGTTGAAGTCAGAAGTTTACATACACCTTAGCCACATACATTTAAACTCAGTTTTTCACAATTCCTGACATTTAATACTTCAAAATTCCCTGTCTTAGGTCAGTTAGGATCACCACTTTATTTTAAGAATGTGAAATGTAAGAATAATAGTAGAGAGAATTATTTATTTCAGCTATTATTTCTTTCATCACATTTCCAGTAGGTCAGACGTTTACCTACACTCAATTAGTATTTGTTAGCATTGCCTTTAAAATTGTTTAACTTTGGTCAAATGTTTTGGATAGCCTTACACATGCTTCCCACAATAAGTTGGATGAATTTTGGTCCTTTCCTCCTGACAGAGCTTGTGTAACTGATTCAGGTTTGTAGACCTCCTTGCTCACACTCTGTTTCAGTTCTGCCCACAAATGTTATATAGGATTGAGGTCAGGGCTTTGTAATGGTCACTCCAATACCTTGACTTTGCTGTCCTTAGCCATTTTGCCATATCTTTGGAAGAATGCTTGGGGTCATTGTCCATTTGGAAGACCCATTTGTGACCAAGCTTTATCTTCTTGACTGATGTCTTGAGATTTTGCATCAATATATCCACATAATTTTCCTACCTAATGATGCCATCTATTTTGTGAAGTGCACCAGTCCCTCCTGCAGCAAAGCACTCCCACAGCATGATGCTGCCACCCTCGTGCTTCACGTTTGGGGTGGTGGTCTTCAGCTTGCAAGCCTCCCCTTTTTTCCTACAAACATAACGATGGTCATTATGGCCAAACAGTTCTATTTTTTGTTTCATCAGACCAGAGGTCATGTCTCCAAAAAGTACGATCTTTGTCCCCATGTGCAGTTGCAAACCGTAGTCGGGCTTTTTTCATGGCAGTTTTGGAGCAGTGGCTTCTTTTGCCGAGTGGCCTTTCAGGTTATGTCGATATAGGACCCGTTTTACTGTGGATATAGATACTTTGTACGTGCTTCCTCCAGCATCTTCACAAGGTGGAGATTATAACAGAACATGGCCAAGATGTTCAAATGTTCATAAATGACCAGCATGGTCAAATAATAATAATCACTGTAGTTGTCGAGGGTGCAACAGGTCAGCATCTCAGAGTAAATGTCAGTTGGCTTTTCATAGCCGATCATTGAGAGTATCTCTACCGCTCCTGCTGTCTCTAGAGTTGAAAACAGCAGGTCTGGGACAGGTAGCACGTCCAGTGAACAGGTCAGGGTTCCATAGGCAGAACAGTTGAAACTGAGCAGCAGCACGGCCAGGTGGACTGGGGACTGCAAGGAGTCATCATGCCAGGTAGTCCTGAGGCATGGTCCTAGGGCTCAGGTCCTCCGAGAGAGAGAAAAAAGAAAGAAAGAAAGAATTAGAAAGAGCATACTTAAATTATCACAGGACACCGTATAAGACTGAGAAGTACTTCAGATATAACAGACTGACCCTAGCCCCAACGACACATGAACTACTGCAGCATAAATACTGGAGGTTGAGACAGGAGGAGTCAGGAGGGGTCAGGAGACACTGTGGCCCCATCCGATGATACCCCGACAAGGCCAAACAGGCAGGATATAACTCCACCCACTTTGCCAAAGCACAGCCCCACACCACTAGAGGGATATCTTCAACCACCAACTTACCATCCTGAGACAAGGCCGAGTATAGCCCACAAGATCTCCGCCACGGCACAACCCAAGGTGGGGCGCCAACCCAGACAGGAAGATCACGTCAGTGACTCAACCCAATCATGACGACCCCACCCTAGGGACGGTGCATAAAGAGCCAGTGACTCAGCCCCTGTAATAGGTTTAGAGGCAGAGAATCCCAGTGGAAAGAGGGAACCAGCCAGGCAGAGACAGCAAGGGCGGTTCGTTGCTCCAGAGCCTTTCCGTTCACCTTCACACTCCTGGGCCAGACTACACTCAATCATGTGACCCACTGAAGAGATGAGTCTTCAGTAAAGACTTAAAGGTTGAGACCGAGTTTGCGTCTCACATGGGTTGGCAGACCATTCCATACAAATGGAGCTCTATAGGAGAAAAGCCCTGCCTCCAGCTGTTTGCTTAGAAATTTAGGGACAATTAGGAGGCCTGCGTCTTGTGACCGTAGCGTACGTGTAGGTATGTACGGCAGACCAAATCAGAGAGATAGGTAGGAGCAAGCCCATGTAATGCTTTGTAGGTTAGCAGTAAAACCTTGAAATCAGCCCTTGCCTTGACAAGAAGCCAGGAGGCTGTAGGTGTAGGAGGCACTGAGTATTTTTGATTTTTTTTTGTATATATGATCTCGTTTTTGGTTTCTAGCCAAAGCCTAGATATCGTTATATGTAGACTGTGTGATATACGAAAAAAACATAGTTTCAAAACGTAACGTCATTTTTTTAAATTCAAAATTCGACGATAAATCTTCACAAACACTTCGAAATATGCTTGTAATGCAACTTTAGGTATTAGTAAACGTTAATAAGCGATAAAATTCATCAGGAGGCGACATGTAAAGATTATTAGCTGTCCGTCTGGAAAAATGTCCGGCTAGAAACTCAACTGAG
>NW_027035902.1:0-11980 GCF_034236695.1 Oncorhynchus nerka
TAAGACTAGATGAATGACTACATACTATTAAGACTAGATGGATGACTACATACTATTAAGAGCTGTAGATGGATGACTACATACTATTAAGACTGTAGATGGATGACTACATACCTATTAAGACTAGATGGATGACTACATACTATTAAGACTAGATGGATGACTACATACTATTAAGACCTGTAGATGAATGACTACATACTATTAAGACTGTAGATGGATGACTACATACTATTAAGACTAGATGGATGACTACATACTATTAAGACTAGATGGATGACTACATACTATTAAGACTGTAGATGGATGACTACATACTATTAATTATTCTTGTGACGGCCGGCCGCCCAACAACCTGCCCGCTTGACCCTATTCCCTCCTCTCTTCTCCAGACCATTTCCGGAGACCTTCTCCCTTACCTCACCTCGCTCATCAACTCATCCCTGACCGCTGGCTACGTCCTTCTGTCTTCAAGAGAGCGAGAGTTGCACCCCTTCTGAAAAAACCTACACTCGATCCCTCCGATGTCAACAACTACAGACCAGTATCCCTTCTTTCTTTTCTCTCCAAAACTCTTGAACGTGCCGTCCTTGGCCAGCTCTCCCGCTATCTCTCTCAGAATGACCTTCTTGATCCAAATCAGTCAGGTTTCAAGACTAGTCATTCAACTGAGACTGCTCTTCTCTGTATCACGGAGGCGCTCCGCACTGCTAAAGCTAACTCTCTCTCCTCTGCTCTCATCCTTCTAGACCTATCGGCTGCCTTCGATACTGTGAACCATCAGATCCTCCTCTCCACCCTCTCCGAGTTGGGCATCTCCGGCGCGGCCCACGCTTGGATTGCGTCCTACCT
Organism: Oncorhynchus nerka; assembly: GCF_034236695.1. Lineage (NCBI taxonomy): Eukaryota > Metazoa > Chordata > Actinopteri > Salmoniformes > Salmonidae > Oncorhynchus > Oncorhynchus nerka. Next base: position 853 of record NW_027035902.1, read on the forward strand.
GACAGGTCGCTCCTACCAGGTGGCGTGGCGAGAATCTGTCTCCTCACCACGCGCTCTCACCACTGGCGTCCCCCAGGGCTCTGTTCTAGGCCCTCTCCTATTCTCGCTATACACCAAGTCACTTGGCTCTGTCATAACCTCACATGGTCTCTCCTATCATTGCTATGCAGACGACACACAATTAATCTTCTCCTTTCCCCTTCTGATGACCAGGTGGCGAATCGCATCTCTGCATGTCTGGCAGACATATCAGTGTGGATGACGGATCACCACCTCAAGCTGAACCTCGGCAAGACGGAGCTGCTCTTCCTCCCGGGGAAGGACTGCCCGTTCCATGATCTCGCCATCACGGCTGACAACTCCATTGTGTCCTCCTCCCAGAGCGCTAAGAACCTTGGCGTGATCCTGGACAACACCCTGTCGTTCTCAACTAACATCAAGGCGGTGGCCCGTTCTGTAGGTTCATGCTCTACAACATCCGCAGAGTACGACCCTGCCTCACACAGGAAGCGGCGCAGGTCCTAATCCAGGCACTTGTCATCTCCCGTCTGGATTACTGCAACTCGCTGTTGGCTGGGCTCCCTGCCTGTGCCATTAAACCCCTACAACTCATCCAGAACGCCGCAGCCCGTCTGGTGTTCAACCTTCCCAAGTTCTCTCACGTCACCCCGCTCCTCCGCTCTCTCCACTGGCTTCCAGTTGAAGCTCGCATCCGCTACAAGACCATGGTGCTTGCCTACGGAGCTGTGAGGGGAACGGCACCTCAGTACCTCCAGGCTCTGATCAGGCCCTACACCCAAACAAGGGCACTGCGTTCATCCACCTCTGGCCTGCTCGCCTCCCTACCACTGAGGAAGTACAGTTCCCGCGCAGCCCAGTCAAAACTGTTCGCTGCTCTGGCCCCCCAATGGTGGAACAAACTCCCTCACGACGCCAGGACAGCGGAGTCAATCACCACCTTCCGGAGACACCTGAAACCCCACCTCTTTCAGGAATACCTAGGATAGGATAAAGTAATCCTTCTCCCCCCCCCCTTAAAAGATTTAGATGCACTATTGTAAAGTGGCTGTTCCACTGGATGTCTTAAGGTGAACGCACCAATTTGTAAGTCGCTCTGGATAAGAGCGTCTGCTAAATGACTTAAATGTAAATGTAAAATGTAATTAAGACTAGATGGATGACTACATACTATTAAGACTGGTAGATGCAGATGACTACATACTCATTAAGACTAGATGGATGACTACATACTATTAAGACTGTAGATGGATGACTACATACTATTAAGACTGTAGATGGATGACTACATACTATTATGACTGTAGATGGATGACTACATACTATTAAGACTAGATGGATGACTACATACTATTAAGATTAGATGGATGACTACATACTATTAAGACTGTAGATGGATGACTACATACTATTAAGACTAGATGGATGACTACATACTATTAAGACTAGATGGATGACTACATACTATTATGACTGTAGATGGATGACTACATACTATTAAGACTGTAGATGGATGACTACATACTATTAAGACTAGATGGATGACTACATACTATTATGACTGTAGATGGATGACTACATACTATTAAGACTGTAGATGGATGACTACATACTATTAAGACTAGATGGATGATTACATACTATTAAGACAAGATGGATGACTACATACTATTATGACTGTAGATGGATGACTACATACTATTAAGACTGTAGATGGATGACTACATACTATTAAGACTGTAGATGGATGACTACATACTATTAAGACTAGATGGATGACTACATTACTCATTAAGACTAGATGGATGACTACATACTATTAAGACTAGATGGATGACTACATACTATTAAGATGCAGATGGATGACTACACTATTAAGACTAGATGGATGACTACATACTATTAAGACTAGATGGATGACTACATACTATTAAGACTGTAGATGGATGACTACATACTATTAAGACTGTAGATGGATGACTACATACTATTAAGACTAGATGGATGACTACATACTATTAAGACTGTAGATGGATGACTACATACTATTATGACTGTAGATGGATGACTACATACTATTAAGACTGTAGATGGATGACTACATACTATTATGACTAGATGGATGACTACATACTATTAAGACTGTAGATGGATGACTACATACTATTAAGACTAGATGGATGACTACATACTATTAAGACTGTAGATGGATGACTACATACTATTATGACTGTAGATGGATGACACATACTATTAAGACTAGATGGATGACTACATACTATTAAGACTAGATGGATGACTACATACCATTAAGACTAGATGGATGACTACATACTATTAAGACTAGATGGATGACTACATACTATTAAGACTGTAGATGGACAGACTACATACTATTAAGACTAGATGGATGACTACATACCATTAAGACTGTAGATGGATGACTACATACTATTATGACTGTAGATGGATGACTACATACTATTAAGACTAGATGGATGACTACATACTATTAAGACTGTAGATGGATGACTACATACTATTATGACTGTAGATGGATGACTACATACCATTAAGACTGTAGATGGATGACTACATACTATTAAGACTGTAGATGGATGACTACATACTATTAAGACTAGATGGATGACTACATACTATTAAGACTAGATGGATGACTACATACTATTAAGACTGTAGATGGATGACTTACATACTATTATGACTGTAGATGGATGACTACATACTATTAAGACTGTAGATGGATGACCAGGGCATACTATTATGACTAGATGGATGACTACATACTATTAAGACTGTAGATGGATGACTACATACTATTAAGACTGTAGATGGATCCAAGGTAGTGTAGACACCTACCAGAAAACTACTGGTAAACAACACATCCAATCCCTTCCTAGACAACTTCCAGGACTAGATGTTTTCCTGCAATAGTGAAGGTGTAAATGTAGGACGCCCTCAACGGTACATATGACTCATTCACTAATATATCATATTTAAATAAAAACCAAGACAACTCACAACAGTGAGAAATGGTTTGATGAAGAATGTAAAAAACCTAAGAAAGAAATTGAGAAACCTGTCCAACCAAAAACAGAGACTCCAGAAAACCTGAGCGAACGCCTTACTATGGTGAATCACTAAAACAATACAGAAATACATTGGAAAACACTAAACAAACAACAACACAATGTGTTATCGACCCAAATGGAGATGTATGGGTAAACCACTTCCAACTCCAACCTTCCAGCCATGTAACAAAGAACCAAGAGCTAAAACATAAACATGATCAAATACAAAACTTAGAAACCAACTATGAAAGACGACCAGAACCCACTGGATTCTCCATTACATTGAATGAGTTACAGGACAAAAACAAACCCCTCCAACCTAAAAGGCCCGTGGTGTTGATGGTATCCTCAACGAAAATGATCAAATATACAGACCACAAATAATTCCAATTGACTATTTGTCAAATATTCAACATTATCCCCAGCTCTGGCATCTTCCCTTGGAACCATGGTCCTTTGGTCTGATGAGTCAATGGATTGGCGAGGGCACTAGAACTGTCTGCAGCACCCGGCCTCACCCTACTAGAATCTGAAGTCAAATGTCTGCTGTTTGCTGATGATCTGGTGCTTCTGTCACCAACCAAGGAGGGCCTACAGCAGCACCTAGATCTTCTGCACAGATTCTGTCAGACTTGTGTCCTGACAGTAAATCTCAGTAAGACTAAAATAATGGTGTTCCAAAAAAGGTCCAGTCGCCAGGACCACAAATACAAATTCTATCTAGACACTGTTGACCTAAAGCACACAGAGAATTACACCTACCTCGGCATAAACATTAACACCACAGGTAACTTCCACAAGGCTGTGAATGAGACAAGGCAAGAGGGGCCTTCTATGCCATCAAAAGGAACATAAGATTCAACATACCAATTAGGATCTGGCTAAAAATACTTCAATCAGTTATAGAACCCATGGCCCTTTATGGTTGTGAGGTCTGGGTCTGGTCACCAACCAAGAATTCAAAAAATGGGACAAACACCTACCTGGAGGTGACAGCATTCCCTCCCAAATATACCCCTTAGACACAACTATGACAAAACAACCCACAAAAATGGGTCACAACTCCTGCAGCTCTGTCACATGACGGGTCTGTACATAGTCAATGTTGGGCTTCGAGGAGACTCCTATGGTAGGTACACCTACAGCTCATCTCTTGGCAGTAGTACTGTAGACTACTTTATCACTGACCTCAACCCAGAGTCTCCCAGAGTGTTCACAAACACAAACACACAGAGCCCCAGGACAGCAACACAATTAGAGCCAACCAAATCATGAGAAAACACAAATACAATTACTTGACACATTGGAAAGAATTAACAAAAATACAGAGCAAGCTAGAATGCTACTTGGCCCTAAACAGAGAGTACACAGTGGCAGAATACCTGACCACTGTAACTGTCCCAAAATTAAGGAAATCCTACTCACTGACAGACTCAGTGAGCATAGCCTTGCTATTGAGAAAGGCCGCCGTAGGCAGACCTGGCTCTCAAGAGAAGACAGGCTATGTGCACACTGCCCACAAAATGAGGTGGAAACTGAGCTGCACTTCCTAACCTCCCGCCCAATGTATGACCATATTCGTATATTAGTGGAACAACATTGGAAATAAAACCTAAATGTATCTGTTTATTTATCTTCCCTTTCATACTTTGTTACAAAACTACACGTAGCTAATAATATATTTGACATATATATAATATATAGTATATCTTCTGTTGTAATGTTAACTAATGTTTCCCTTGTTTAGTTCCCTTTTGTCTCTGCCATTTGCTTTGGTTTTTCCCATGCCAATAAAGCCCTTTGAATTGAATTTGATTGAGAGGAGAAGAGAGGAGAGAAGGAAAGGAGAGGAGAGCTGAGAGAGCAGAGGAGTAAGGAGAGGAAGAAATGAGAGGAGAGAGGGGAGCTGAAGAGCAGAGGAGTAGAGAGGAGAGAAGAAGGAGAGGAGGCTAGGAGGCATGAGAGAGAGAGGAGAGAGAGAAAGGAGAGGAGAGGAGGGGAGCTGAGAGAGGCAGAGGAGTGAGAGAGAGGAGAAGAAAGGAGAGGAGAGAGGGGAGCTGAGAGAGCAGAGGAGTAGAGAGGAGAGAAGAGGGAGGAGGAGAGCTGAAGAGCAGAGGAGTAGAGAGGAGAGAAGAAAGGAGAGAGGGAGAGAGGGGAGCTGAGGAGAGCAGAGGAGTAGTAGAGAGGAGAGAAGAAAGGGAGGAGAGGGAGAGGCTGAGAGAGAGCAGAGGAGTAGAGAGGGAGAGGAAGAGGAGAGAGGGAGGGGGAGCTGAGAGAGGCAGAGGAGTAGAGAGGAGAAGAAAGGAGAGGAGAGGAGGGAGCTGAGAGAGCAGAGGAGTAGAGAGGAGAGAAGAAAAGGAGAGAGGAGAGGGAGCTGAGGGGAGCAGAGGAGTAGAGAGGAGAGAAGAAAGGAGAGGAGAGAGGGAGCTGAGAGGCAGAGGAGTAGAGAGGAGAGAAGAAAGGAGAGGGAGAGAGGAGCTGAGAGAGCAGAGGAGTAGAGGAGGAAGAGAAGAGAGGAGGAGAGCTGAGAGAGCAGAGGAGTAGAGAGGAGAGAAGAAAGGAGAGGAGAGCTGAGAGAGCAGAGCTGTGAGTAAATCTCTGTTCCAATGTGTCTGTAATATAAAATCCTTTCCCTTGTGCGGAGACAACAACCAACGCATGAGTATACGTTCAAAATGGCATTCCTATTTAGTGCACTACCCCATGGGGCCATGGTCAAAAGTAGTGCACTATATAGTGGATAGGGTGCCATTTGGGATTCATATATTTACTGTGTGTTGATGGGATTGGAAATGAGTCTCTGGTGGAGGGATACAGTGGAGAGTCAGAACTAAAGTAGTTCCTCTATTTCCCACGGCAACCCCCTTGACAACAAATACAGAGTCATATTAGTGTGGAATGATTCCCTGGTGGAGGGATACAGCAGAGAGAGTCAGAAGTAGTTAAAGTACACAACACCATCCACCTTGACAACAATATATACCAGGTCATCTGAAGCCACCGTATAGTGAGTGGATACATATTTATTATTTATTTAGTATTATGTGTGTTAAAAGCTTTTAAAAACAATTGCAATAAATGCAACAGTTGGACAAAGGACAAAAATACTTTTTGTCCAATATGTTTTAAGTGAAAAAAAAAAAAATCTATCAGAAATTGACAGAATTATATCACATAAAACATTTTACTGGTTCGGACAAATAACAAATGGAGTTCAGGGTTCTCTGGGTTCTCTGTCAGGTCTATTTCCTCTCCGGCGCTCGTTGTCGCCAGTTTACTCATCGTTACACACACCTGCACTTCATGAGACTCACCTGGACTCCATCACCTTCCTGATTACCTTTCCAATTACAGGCGGTATTGACTCTGTGTGTGTTTCATGTCTGTCCTCTACTCGTGTTTCTTGTTTTGTTCCATGTTCGTTTACTTATTACATTCACTTCCTGGACTTACTTCCTGATTATTAGCATACACGTACAATACAATTCTGAGAACGCACTCACATATATATTTTCTGATTGTATCAGGTATTTATTTTAATATTGTGTTAACATGAAGAAAATTAAATGTGCCACATTTGTATAAATACACGGGGTGTATTTGCATATATGCAAATAGATTAACATAAAGGGGTGGAAGAGGGCTGCAACGACCCAAAACATGCTAGGCCCACCTGCACTCACCTGGCTGTCTAGACTCATTAATTACTGGTGTTGTCACATTCTGTTGCATAATTCAACAAGTATATCACTAGCAGGATTTACCCTCAGATTAAAAATGTAAGATTACACCTCTAAACAGACTTGACATTGTTTGTGAGATCAGACATAATATCACTATAATCTGAGTGTTCATTTTCATAAATTGCTTTCCGAAAGGTTGCTGGATCGCATCCCCGAGCTGACAAGGTAAGAATCTGTCTTTCTGACCCTGAGCAAGGCAGTTAACGCTGTTCCCTGGGCGTGTCGATTAAAGCAGCCCCCCCCCCCTCTGATTCAGAGGAGTTGGGTTAAATACACATTTCAGATCAGCGCATCTCATTTGTAAACATTTCCACTGTATATTTTTTTTTTTAAATTCTTTCTTCTCTTTCTTTCTTCAACTAATCCACACAGGAAATGTCTAGAGATATGGTGAGAGGGTCGGATTCTCCAGACACTTAGTTGTCAGGAGCATCACAGAGGTAAAGGAGCATTTCTCCCTGGTCCTCCAACTATCTTCTCCTCTCTCCTCCCAAATCTCCTCCCTGGTTCCTCTCCGCTCTCCTCCATCTCTTCTCCTTGGACCCTCCTCTACTCTCCTCCCTCTCTCTCTCCTCCCTCTCTTCTCCCTGGTCCCTCTCTTCCTCTCCTCTCTCCTTTCTCCCTCCTCCCTGGTCTCTCTACTCCTCTCGTATCTCCTCCCTCCCTCCCTCACTCCTCTCCTTCCTCTCTTTTCCTTCCTTGGTCTCTCCTCTCTCCCTTTCCTCCCCCTTGGTCCTCCTTCTTCCTTGACTCTCTCCTCCTCTGGCTACTCCTCTCTCCTCCTCCTCTCACTACTCCTCTCTCTACTCCTCTCACTACTCCTCTCTATACTCCTCTCCACTACTCCTCTCTCCTCCTCTCACTACTCCTCTCTCCCCTCCTCTGGCTACTCCTCTCTCCTCATCTCACTACTCCTCTCTCCTCCTCTCACTCTTCTTCTCTCCTCCTCTCCACTACTCCTCTCCCCTTCTCTCTCCTCCTCCCTCCCCTCCTCTCACTACTCCCCTCTCTCCCTCCTCTCTCTCCTCCTCTCTGCTCCTCCTCTCTACTACTCCTCTATCCCTCTCCTCCTCTCTCCTCCTCTCTCTACTCCTCTCTCTCCTCCCTCTCTCTACTCCTCTCTCCTCCTCTCTCTCTCACTCTCTCCTCCTCTCTCTACTCCCTCTCTCCTCCTCTCACTACTCCTCTCACTACTCCTCTCTCCCCTCCTCTCTCTCCTCCTCTCTCTCCTCTCTCTCCTCCTCTCTCTCCTCCTCTCTCCTTCTCTCCCCCGTGCAGCATCAGAATGTCCCTCATCAGACCAACAAATATACTTCAACATAGGAATCATTGCAAAACTTCTTGTATGATTGCTTATACACAACTTTAGGCCCAGCCTACGGAACTTTGGTTTTTGTGACCACTACATCTGCTGGGTAGATAGAGCACATTTCTGCAGCATTAGTAAACTTGGAGTACAAAGTGAGAGTGTACGTTGAATGCAAGCGCTACGTTTTGGCACAGCTCCAACATCTGAATGAAAAAGACTCTGATGATGATTCCTCTGATTCCGAGCCTCAGTCTGAACACCTCCTAGGACTAAAGCTCGAAAATGCCAGAAGCGGTGCGCACTGAGCAGGTGCCAACACCCAATGAAGCGGTGGGACAGGCACTGTTTGGATAGAACAAACTGGGGACAATCCCACGGGCCGATTAACAGACCATAATGTCATCACTGAGAGAGAAGGCCCTACATCTCAAAAGACTAAATCAGCAACGCAGTCACCAGCTTTCCTTGTTTATGTGACGTGGACATGCTACAGTACATCAGGGACTATACTGGGGCTGAGACACACAGGGACTGTACTGGGACACACAGGGAGCCAGGAGACACTGTCTGGGATCAGGGACTGTACTGGGACACACAGGGACTGTACTGGGACACACAGGGAGCCAGGAGACACTGTCTGGGATCAAGGACTGTACTGGGACACACAGGGACTGTACTGGGACACACAGGGAGCCAGGAGACACTGTCTAGGATCAGGGACTGTACTGGGGCTGAGACACACAGGGACTGTACTGGGACACACAGGGACTGTACTGGGACACACAGGGAGCCAGGAGACACTGTCTGGGATCAGGGACTGTACTGGGACTGAGACACACAGGGAGCCAGGAGACACTGCCTGGGATCAGGGACTGTTCTGGGGCTGAGACACACAGGGAGCCAGGAGACACTGTCTGGGATCAGGGACTGTACTGAGACTGAGACACACAGGGAGCCGGGAGACACTGTCTGGGATCAGGGACTGTTCTGGGGCTGAGACACACAGGGAGCCAGGAGACACTGTCTGGGATCAGGGACTGTTCTGGGGCTGAGACACACAGGGAGCCAGGAGACACTGTCTGGGATCAGGGACTGTTCTGGGGCTGAGACACACAGGAGCCAGGAGACACTGTCTGGGATCAGGACTGTACTGTGACACACAGGAGCCAGGAGACACTGTCTGGGATCAGGGACTGTACTGGGACACACAGGAGCCAGAGACACTGTCTGGGGATCAGGGACTGTACTGGGAGACTGAGAACACAGGAGCCGGAGACACTGTCTGGGATCAGGGACTGTACTGGGACTGAGACACACAGGAGCCAGACACTGTCTGGGATCAGGGACTGTACTGGGGCTGAGACACACAGGGAGCCGGGAGACACTGTCTGGGATCAGGGACTGTACTGGGACTGAGACACACAGGAGCCAGAGACACTGCCTGGGATCAGGGACTGTACTGGGACACACAGGAGCCAGGAGACACTGTCTGGGATCAGGGACTGTTCTGGGGCTGAGACACACAGGGACTGTACTGGGGCTGAGACACACAGGGACTGTACTGGGGCTGAGACACACAGGGAGCCAGGAGACACTGTCTGGGATCAGGGACTGTTCTGGGGCTGAGAGACACAGGAGCCAGGAGACACTGTCTGTCTAGGGACTGTACTGGGATACACAGGGAGCCAGAGACACTGTCTGGGATCAGGACTGTACTGGGACTGAGACACACAGGGAGCCGGGAGACAATTGGGCCTGGGGATCAGGGACTGTACTGGGACTGAGACACACAGGAGCCAGGAGACACTGTTTGGGATCAGGGAATGTACTGGGACAATAAGGAGCCAGGAGACACCATTCGGGGATCAGGGACTGTTCTGGGGCCGAGGACACACAGGAGCCAGGAGACACTGTTTGGGATCAGGGAATGTTCTGGACACACAAGGAGCCAGGAGACAATTATCTGGGATCAGGGACTATACTCATCTTCACCATTCCCACTTTGAAAACCTCAGATGGCTCAGAGTGGAGGAGAGAGTCTCTCAGCGTTCTTTCCGCCTTCCTGTTGCGCTTAGTTCTGTTTCCTGGTTTGAAACACAACAATAGGAAGTTTTAATAATCGTCTAATTCTGAGATGTCTGCAGTTTGTTTTTTAATGATCTTTGCTGCACTATTGTACCAGGAAGAGCACGCATATTAAAAAATCAGCACAAAAACAATAATGTGATTTGTTGATAAGATTGTCCACGGTCGCTAGAGTACCTATGTAACTACTTAGACTTGGTCCAGAATAACCATTACTATTCTACTAGAAGGAGTGAAACTGAAGTTGTTCCTTCTAGATTTGATAAGCGGTATTGGTAAAGAAACCTTCATGAACTCAGCTGCTATTATTTGGAATAGTCCTCAAAAAGATTTTGAAACTTATAACCTCCAAAGAGAGCTTCAAGTTCTCACTGAAAGAAACATTTTAATTTTGCTAAATAGCAGCATATCTCAAAAAAATGAGTCATAAGACTACAGTAGGTGGCTGAGAAGAAAATGGCCAGGATAGCATATGGTCTGCCTTTTGGTGCCTGTTGTGTATCATATTGTGAAACCAGGAAACAGAACTAGCGCAACAGGAACGCTCGTAGGACTCGACAAGACGAACTGGCAACAGACAAATACAGAACACAAGTATAAATACACTGGGGATAATGGGGATAATGGGAACGAACGCTGGTAGGACCCGACAAGAAGAACTGGCAACAGACAAACAGAGAACACAAGTATAAATACACTGGGGATAATGGGAAAGAACGCTGGTTGGACCCGACAAGACAAACTGGCAACAGACAAACAGAGAACACAAGTATAAATACACTGGGGATAATGGGGATAATGGGAAAGATGGGCGACACCTGGAGGGGGGTGAAGACAAGCACAAAGACAGGTGAAACAGATCAGGGTGTGACAATTAGGGC
>NW_027035903.1:0-11983 GCF_034236695.1 Oncorhynchus nerka
CTTACAGGGTCAGCATCTTAACCTCCTCCCCAGGCTCAGTTACAGGGTCAGCATCTTAACCTCCTCCCCAGGCTCAGTTACAGGGTCAGTATCTTAACCTCCTTCCCAGGCTCAGTTACAGGGTCAGCATCTTAACCTCCTCCCCAGGCTCAGTTACAGGGTCAGCATCTTAACCTCCTCCCCAGGCTCAGTTACAGGGTCAGCATCTTAACCTCCTCCCCAGGCTCAGCATCTTAACCTCCTCCCCAGGCTCAGTTACAGGGTCAGCATCTTAACCTCCTCCCCAGGCTCAGTTACAGGGTCAGCATCTTAACCTCCTCCCCAGGCTCAGTTACAGGGTCAGCATCTTAACTTCCTTCCCAGGCTCAGTTACAGGGTCAGCATCTTAACCTCCTCCCCAGGCTCAGTTACAGGGTCAGCATCTTAACCTCCTCTCCAGGCTCAGTTACAGGGTCAGCATCTCAACCTCCTTCCCAGGCTCAGTTACAGGGTCAGCATCTTAACCTCCTCCCCAGGCCCAGTGACTGGCCTAGCATATAGAGAGGAGACATGCTGACTGGGGAGGATATGAGTTTGAGCCCACTTCAGTGGTGATTTTAGCACATAACCCTTGGTGGGCAACCAAAACATTCATTTGGGGGTAAAGGTAGTAAAACCACAAACATTACCAAATACCCACACTGCAGCACTGGCAACAGTGGATAAATAGTGCCTCTAAACCAGCATAGGGGTTTCATAAAGCTGCAAGAAGGTCCCACAGCAGAGTCCAAACACCTTACCACTACTATACCTGGATATCAGCAGAGTCCCAACACCTTACCACTGCTATACCTGGATATCAGCAGAGTCCCAACACCTTACCACTGTTACACCTGGATATCAGCAGAGTCCCAACACCTTACCACTGCTATACCTGGATATCAGCAGAGACCCAACACCTTACCACTACTATACCTGGATATCAGCAGAGTCCCAACACCTTACCACTGCTATACCTGGATATCAGCAGAGTCCCAACACCTTACCACTGCTATACCTGGATATCAGCAGAGACCCAACACCTTACCACTACTATACCTGGATATGAGCAGAGTCCCAACACCTTACCACTGCTATACCTGGATATCAGCAGAGACCCAACACCTTACCACTGCTATACCTGGATATCAGCAGAGTCCCAACACCTTACCACTGTTACACCTGGATATCAGCAGAGTCCCAACACCTTACCACTGCTATACCTGGATATCAGCAGAGTCCCAACACCTTACCACTGCTATACCTGGATATCAGCAGAGTCCCAACACTTTACCACTGCTACACCTGGATATCAGCAGAGTCCCAACACCTTACCACTGTTACACCTGGTTATCAGCAGAGTCCCAACACCTTACCACTGCTATACCTGGATATCAGCAGAGTCCCAAGACCTTACCACTGTTACACCTGGATATCAGCAGAGTCCCAACACCTTACCACTGCTATACCTGGATATCAGCAGAGTCCCAACACCTTACCATAGTACACCTGGTTATCAGCAGAGTCCCAACATTCTTACTACTGTTACACCTGGATATCCAGCAGAGTCCCAACACCTTACCACTGTTACACCTGGCTATCAGCAGAGTCCCAAGCAACATCTACTACTACTATAATGGATATTGCAGAGTCTCAAATACCTTACCACTACTATACCTGGATATCAGCAGAGTCCTTAACACCTTACTGCTACACCTGGATATCAGCAAGTCACAACACCTTACCACTGCTATACCTGGATATCAGCAGAGACCCAACACTAACTTACCACTACTATACTGGATATCAGCAGAGTCCCAACACCTTACCACTGCTATATACCTGGATATCAGCAGAGTCCCAACACTCTTACCACTGCTATACCTGGATATCAGCAGAGACTCAACACCTACCACTACTACACCTGGATATCAGCAGAGTCAACACCTTACCTACTATACCTGGATATCAGCAGAGACCAACACCTTACACTGCTATACCTGGATATCAGCAGAGTCCCAACACCTTACCACTGTTACACCTGGATATCAGCAGAGTCCCAACTTGCTACCACTGTTACCTGGATATCAGCAGAGTCTCAACACCTTACCACTGCTATACCTGGATATCAGCAGAGTCCCAACACTTTACCACTGCTACACCTGGATATCAGCAGAGTCCCAACACCTTACCACTGCTACACCTGGTTATCAGCAGAGTCCCAACACCTTACCACTGCTATACCTGGATATCAGCAGAGTCCCAAGACTCTTACCACTGTTACACCTGGATATCAGCAGAGTCCCAACACCTTACCACTGCTATACTGGATATCAGCAGAGTCTCAACACCTACCACTGTTTACCTGGTTATCAGCAGAGTCCCAACACCTTACCACTGTTACCTGGATATCAGCAGAGTCCCAACACCTTACCACTGTTACACCTGGCTATCAGCAGAGTCCCAACACTCTTACACTGCTATACCTGGCTATCAGCAGAGTCCCAACACCTTACCACTGCTATACCTGGATATCAGCAGAGTCCCAACACCTTACCACTGTTACACCTGGCTATCAGCAGAGTCCCAACACCTTACCACTGCTAGACCTGGATATCAGCAGAGTCCCAACACCTTACCACTGCTACACCTGGATATCAGCAGAGTCCCAACCACTGCTATCTTACTACTACCACTGCTACACCTGGATACCAGCAGAGTCCCAACACCTTACCACTGTTACACCTGGATATCAGCAGAGTCCCAACACTTACCACTGCTATACCTGGATATCAGCAGAGTCCCAACACCTTACCACCTGGTTATCAGCAGAGTCCCAACACCTTACCACTGCTACACCTGGATACCAGCAGAGTCCCAACACCTTACCACTGTTACACCTGGTTATCAGCAGAGTCCCAACACCTTACCACTACTATACCTGGTTATCAGCAGAGTCCCAACACCTTACCACTACTATACCTGGATATCAGCAGAGTCCCAACACCTTACCACTGTTACACCTGGATATCAGCAGAGTCCCAACACCTTACCACTGTTATACCTGGATATCAGCAGAGTCCCAACACCTTACCACTGTTATACCTGGATATCAGCAGAGTCACAACACCTTACCACTACTATACCTGGATATCAGCAGAGTCCCAACACCTTACCACTGTTACACCTGGATATCAGCAGAATGCAACACCTTACCACTACTATACCTGGATATCGGCAGAGACCCAACACCTTACCACTGTTACACCTGGTTATCAGCAGAGTCCCAACACCTTACCACTACTATACCTGGATATCAGCAGAGTCCCAACACCTTACCACTGTTACACCTGGATATCAGCAGAGTCCCAACACCTTACCACTGTACACCTGGATATCAGCTTAAGGAGTCACAACACCTTACCACTGTTACCTGGTTACCAGCAGAGTCCCAACACCTTACCACTACTACACCTGGATATCAGCAGAGTCCCAACACCTTACCACTACTATACCTGGATATCAGCAGAGACCCAACACCTTACCACTGTTACACCTGGTTATCAGCAGAGTCCCAACACCTTACCACTACTATACCTGGATATCAGCAGAGTCCCAACACCTTACCACTGCTATACCTGGATATCAGCAGAGGTCCCAACACCTTACCACTGTTACACCTGGTTTATCAGCAGAGTCCCAACACCTTACCACTACTATACCTGGATATCAGCAGAGTCCCAACACCTTACCACTGCTACCTGGATATCAGCAGAGTCACAACACCCCACCACTATATACCTGGATGTCAGCAGAGTCCCAACACCACCACTGCTACACCTGGCTATCAGCAGAACCTTGTCCCAGAGAAACAGTTCCTTACCACTGTTACACCTGGATATGGCTGACCAACAAAGAGTCCCTGAGATGTACAAACTATGGCGTAAGGGGAGGACCACTGCTATTTAGTTTGGATATTAATAAAAAGAGCTAAGATGCAGAGGTCAATATAGCTATTTCTTCTGCCCACGATAATTCCGAATAACGTTTATTTATTTATTTAGATGTGACACGTATTAATGAGAAAAATAACATGCAAAACAACGACTGGGGCTCAAACCACTGCTACACGCTGCCCAATTCCAATCTACATTCTACAGGGGCGGACTGACCGTGGCATTTCTGGCAAATGGCTAATCCATTTTTTTGAGCCACTGTTAAACCTGGATATCAGCAGAGTCCCTCAAGGAATAAAATCACCGGTGTGGTAGAAATGCCAGGACGATTTCTGGTCCCAGTCCCAACCAATCTCTAGCTCTACCACTGTTACCCTGGATCTGTGGACGTGCAGAGGTGGTTCACAACCACTCTCCAGCTGATAACCACTGAGACCTGGATATCCCCAGCTAATGCCTAGTCCCCCAACACAGTCTTGTGATCACTGTTACACCTGGATATCAAATAAGTCAGGCATGTCACAACACTTTTACCACTGATCTTTTCTACTAATTGGTCTTCTGACCAATCATATTAGATACCACTGATATTTTTCAGAACTGATCTGGAGTTATCAAATGACTCATACCGAAAAAATTGTTACCACTACTATCCTGCAATGGATATCAAATGAACCCAACATCCTTACCACTGTTGAACCTGACAGTTCTACCAGTTACAGATGTGGCCCAACACCTTACCACTACTGAGATACTCTGTGGTGAGGACATGAGACACTGATGGCATTTATTTAGTCCTATTGATTATTCAGTACTCTTACATCATTCTTACGATGGACATGATCACCACAGAGTGAGTCCTAACTTAACCACTGTGGACATTCACCACAGAGTGGTTACTTAACCATGATGGACATAATCACCACAGAGTGACTACCTTACCACTACTAATCACCACAGAGGATAACTTAACCAGCAGAAATGTCCCAACAACTTAACCATGATGGAAATGATCACCACAGAGTGAGTCTAACTTAACCCGATGGACATAATCAAGACTGATCTTTAACCATTGGACATGATCACCACTAGTGAGTCTTCTGACCAATGGACATAATCACCACAGACTGAGTCTTTCGATGGACATAATCAGATATTTTTCAGAACTGATCACCACAGACTGATTCTGATTGATCACCACAATGACTAACTTAACCATGACGAAAAACCACAAGTGAGTCTAATCCCTGATCACGGCAGAAGTGAATTTTAACCAATGGAAATGATCACCACAGAGTGAGTCTAACTTAACCATGATGGAAATGATCTTCAGTGTCATTATGAACCCGATGGACAGATCACCACAGATGATCTAACTTAACAGTGGACATGATCACCACAGACTGAGTCTAACTTAACCTCGATGGACATGAGGAGTGAGACAACGATGGACAGTCACCACAGAGTGGTCTAGCAACCATGATGGACATAATCACGTCCAGGTTTCTAACTTAACCGATGGACATAATCACCACAGACTGGAGTCCTAGCTTAACCACGATGGTGATCACCACAGAGTGAGTCTAACTTGATGGACATGATCACCACAGATTTAGCAACACGATGGACATAATCACCACAGACTGAGTCTAATTCAGATACTCTTACATCAGTCTAACTTAACCACGATGGAAATGATCACACAGACTGAGCAACCTCGATGGACATGATCACTGCAGAGTGAGTCTCTAACCTCGATAATAATCACCACAGACGAGTCTAACTTAACTCACGATGGACATAATCACCACAGACTGAGTCTAACTTAACCACGATGGACATAATCACCACAGAGTGAGTCTAACTTAACCACGATGGACATGATCACCACAGAGTGAATCTAACTTAACCATGATGGAAATGATCACCACAGAGTAGAGTCTAACTTAACCACGATGGGACAGTGAATCTCACCATGATGGAAATGATCCTACAGAGAGTGAGTCTAACTTAACCATGATGGAAATGATCACCACAGTGTGAGTCTAACTTAACCACGATGGACATAATCACCACAGACTGGTCTAACTTAACCACGATGGACACAGTCACAGACTGAGTCTAACTTTACTGCTTTCGATGGACATGATCACCACAGAGTGAGTCTAACTTAACCTCGATGGACAGTCACCACAGAGTGAGTCTAACCAACCATGATGGACATAATCACACAGAGTGATAATCGATGGAAATGATCAGACTGAGTGAGTCTAACTTAGCCACAATGGACATGATCACCACAGAGTGGTCTAGCTTAACCACGATGGACATAATCACCCACCACAGTCCTAACTTAACACGATGGTTATGATCGCCACAGGTGAATCTAACTTAACTTACGATGAAATGATCACCACAGAGTGAGTCTAACTTAACCTCGATGGACATGATCACTACAGAGTGAGTCTAACTTAACCTCGATGGACATGATCACCACAGACGGAGTCTAACTTAACAATGGACATAATCAACAGACTAAGGTCTAGCAGCACAATGGACATGATCACCACAGGTAGTTTCTAACCCAACCACGATGGACATAATCACCACAGACAGTCTAACCCAACCACGATACATCACCAAAGTGAATCTAACTTAACCAAATGATCACTACGGGTGAACAGGACTTAACCATGATGCAAATGATCACCAAGGTGAGTCTAACTTAACCATGATGGAAATGATCACCACAGAGCCTCATCTAACTTAACCTGTGGACCTGTCACCCAGTATAACCACGATGGACATAATCACCACAGAGTGAGTCTAACTGAACCAAGGAAGGGAGGGAGTCTAACTTAAGAGAACATGATCACCACAGATCAACTCAAAAAAAATACATCTTTATATTGGATTTCTACGTTGTTTATTTTACACCCACAGAAACAGGTAGAAATACATGCAAAACAAATGACTACGGGTAACAACAAGGACCAACTGAAGGAAGGGGAGA
Organism: Oncorhynchus nerka; assembly: GCF_034236695.1. Lineage (NCBI taxonomy): Eukaryota > Metazoa > Chordata > Actinopteri > Salmoniformes > Salmonidae > Oncorhynchus > Oncorhynchus nerka. The sequence continues at coordinate 6,988 of NW_027035903.1, forward strand.
GGGAGAGAGGTCAACAGAGCCTCATCAATACTATTGGACCTGTCAGTATAATGCCATAACAACAAGGACCAACTGAAGGAAGGGGGAGGAGACGAGAGAGGTCAACAGAGCCTCATCAATACTATTGGACCTGTCAGTATCATGCCATAACAACAAGGACCAACTGAAGGAAGAGGGAGGAGAGGGGTCAACAGAGCCTCATCAATACTATTGGACCTGTCCAGTATAATGCCATAACAACAAGGACCAACTGAAGGAAGGGGAGGAGGCAGAGAGGGGTCAACAGAGCCTCATCAATACTATTGGACCTGTCAGTATAATGCCATAACAACAAGGACCAACTGAAGGAAGGGGAGGGGAGAGAGAGGTCAACAGAGCCTCATCAATACTATTGGACCTGTCAGTATAATGCCATATGGCAGCCTTGTGACGAGCACAGAGAGATGTGGTCCACCACGGCACCCCTATTCCCCGTATAATTACTACTTTGACCAGGGGCGTAGGGCTACATAAGCGAATAGGGTGCCGTTTGGGACACAGACAGAGAAGAGCTGCAGTATTGATGGTCTGGCCAGTTGAAGGAACATATTGCAAAATGAGCTGCAGCTATTTACCTGTTATTTAGGTCAGTATTTTCCACTCCACAGCCTCACGCTCCAAGTCGAGGCCCTAGTCATTAAAATGTATTAAAACAACCCAGTCTGGTGTTCCACATATCACATCGGACAGCGTGTGTGTGTGTGTGTGTGTGTGTGTGTGTGTGTGTGTGTGTGTGTGTGTGTGTGTGTGTGTGTAGCACTTTTGCGTGTGTCGGATGTCAAGCAGTTGCCATACCAAGTGGTGATGCTCTCAATGGCATCTGTAGAACTTGTTGAGGTTCTGAGGGCCAATGCCAAATCTTTCCAGCCTCCTGAAGAGGAAGAGGTGTTGTCGTGCCCTCTTCACAACTGTGTGGATGTGATTGGACTATGATAGATCCTTAGTGATGTGGACACAGAGGTACCTGAAGCTCGACCCACTCCACTACAGTCCTGACCATGTGAATTGGTCTGATGGCCTTCCTCTTCACTACAAACACCGCACACTGGTACCTTCCGGAATCTCTGGCTCCAAGGCTGGAGATGTGAAGCTCCCAATGTGGCCCTCTCTCAGGCCCTCCTTCCTTAGCTGCACACGACCCCGGTAACCCTGGCGTTGGGGTCCTCGACACCTTTGACCAGACTACACAGCTCCTTTAGTGGTTTTAGAGTCAACGTAGGAACAGTGGATCACTTCTGAGTCAGATTAGAGGTATTTGTTGGCAGGAAAGCCCCACTGCATTGTGACATGTCCATGGTTCTCTGCCAGGTATTTGACATGAGGGACGGTCACGAAAGAATGTCCCATGTCACATGACCAGAGTAGAGAGAAAACGTTAAGGTATCCCCGTGTTTTCATTCCTGTCGTGGTTGACCATCAAAAAGGGTTCTTCAAGAAACTATAAGAACGACCTGAGGAATAAAAACAAACGCAGACACATGAGAGATTTAAAACAACTTCCAGATCAAAAATATCTGTCAGCACTAATTTTGTATGTACTTTTTTGTAGACACTTATAACATGTTTGGTAAATACTGTTAAATCAATGGGTTGCAAAGAACATACAGATGCCAATATCTTAATTTGATCATCTGTTTGAGGCAGACCGCACTGTAAGAAAACTTCTGCCTATAAATATCCTTTATCATTTATGCAAGTTAACACTCCTTTCCACTATACCAATGGTGACACATCATACATCAATGGTGGAATAAACACATAATATATAAATGGTAACATGTGGAATAAACACAAAATATAAAAATGGTAAATTGTGGAATAAACACAATATATAAATGGTAACATGTGGAATAAACACAAAATATAAAAATGGTAAATTGTGGAATAAACACAATATATAAATGGTAACATGTGGAATAAACACAAAATATAAAAATGGTAAATTGTGGAATAAACACAATATATAAATGGTAACATGTGGAATAAACACAAAATATAAAAATGATAACTTGTGGAATAAATACGTAATCTATAAATGGTAACTTGTGGAATAAACACATAATATATAAGTGGTAACTTGTGGAATAAACACATAATATATAAATGGTAACTTGTGGAATTGTCACGCCTTGGTCATTGTATTTTGTGTTTTTGTTATATGTTTGGGTAGGCCAGGGTGTGACATGGGTTTATATATTATGTTTCGTATTGGGGTTTGTATTATTTGGGATCGCGGCTGATTAGGGGTGTGGTATAGGTTTGGCTGCCTGAGGCGATTTCCCAATCAGAGTCAGGTGCTTGTCGTTGTCTCTGATTGGGAACCGTATTTAGACAGCCTCAGTTTCGCTTTGTATTTTGTGGGTGTTTGTCTCTGTCTTTGTGTAGTATTCACCAGATAGGCTGTATTTAGGTTTCACGTTCTGTTTGTTGTTTGGTATTTCTGAGTTATTTCATGTACATTTTCATTCATTAATGTCATGAGTAACCTACACGCTGCATTTCGGTCCGACTCTCTTTCTACAAACGAAGAACGCCGTGACAGGAATAAACACGTGATATATAAAATGGTAACTTGTGGAATAAACACATTATAAATAAATGGTAACTTGTGGAATAAACACATAATATATAAATGGTAACTTGTGGAATAGACACATAATAAATAGTAACTTGTGGAATAAACACACAATATATAAATGGTAACTTGTGGAATAGACACATAATAAATAGTAACTTGTGGAATAGACACATAATATATAAATGGTAACTTGTGGAATAAACACATAATAAATAAATGGTAACTTGTGGAATAAACACAATATATAAATGGTAACATGTGGAATAAACACAAAATCTAAAAATGATAACTTGTGGAATAAATACGTTATCTATAAATGGTAACTTGTGGAATAAACATGCAATATATAAATGTTGACTTGTGGAATAGACACATAATAAATAAATGGTAACTTGTGGAATAAACACGTGATATATAAAATGGTAATTTGTGGAATAAACACATAATATATAAATGGTAACATGTGGAATAAACAGATGATATATAAATGGTAACATGTGGAATAAACAGATGATATATAAATGGTAATTTGTGGAATAAACACATAATATATAAAATGGTAACTTGTGGAATAAACACATAATAGTCAGTCAGAAGCCTAAGTAGTGTTACCCTACTGTAGAGTATAGAGGAGTGTAACCCTACTGTAGAGTATAGAGGAGTGTAACCCTACTGTAGAGTATAGAGGAGTGTAACCCTACTGTAGAGGATAGAGGAGTGTAACCCTAATGTAGAGGATAGAGGAGTGTAACCCTACTGTAGAATATAGAGGAGTGTAACCCTACTGTAGAATATAGAGGAGTGTAACCCTACTGTAGAATATAGAGGAGTGTAACCCTACTGTGGAGTATAGAGGAGTGTAACCCTACTGTAGAATATAGAGGAGTGTAAACCCTACTGTAGAATATAGAGGAGTGTAAACCCTACTGTAGAATATAGAGGAGTGTAACCCTACTGTAGAGGAGAGAGAGTGTAACCCTACTGTAGAGTATAGAGGAGTGTAACCCTACTGTAGAGTATAGAGGAGTGTAACCCTACTGTAGAATATATTGGAGTGTAACCCTACTGTAGAATATAGAGGAGTGTAACCCTACTGTAGAATATAGGAGTGTAACCCTATTGTAGAATATAGAGGAGTGTAACCCTACTGTAGAGTATAGAGGAGTGTAACCCTACTGTAGAGTATAGAGGAGTGTAACCCTACTGTAGAGTATAGAGGAGTGTAGCCCTACTGTAGAATATAGAGGAGTGTAACCCTACTGTAGAATATAGAGGAGTGTAACCCTACTGTAGAATATAGAGGAGTGTAACCCTACTGTACAATATAGAGGAGTGTAACCCTATTGTAGAATATAGAGGGGTGTAACCCTACTGTAGAATATAGAGGAGTGTAACCCTACTGTGGAGTATAGAGGAGTGTAACCCTACTGTAGAATATATTGGAGTGTAACCCTACTGTAGAATATAGAGGAGTGTAACCCTACTGTAGAATATAGGAGTGTAACCCTATTGTAGAATATAGAGGAGTGTAACCCTACTGTAGAGTATAGAGGAGTGTAACCGTACTGTAGAATATAGAGGAGTGTAACCCAACTGTAGAATATAGAGGAGTGTAACCCTACTGTACAACATAGAGTGTAACCCTACTGTAGAGTATAGAGGAGTGTAACCCTACTGTAGAATATAGAGGAGTGTAACCCTACTGTAGAACATAGAAGAGTGTAACCCTACTGTAGAATATAGGAGTGTAAACCTATTGTAGAATATAGAGGAGTGTAACCCTACTGTAGAATATAGAGGAGTGTAACCCTACTGTAGAGGAGAGAGGAGTGTAACCCAACTGTAGAATATGAGAGGAGTGTAACCCTACTGTAGAACATAGAAGAGTGTAACCCTACTGTAGAATATGAGGAGTGTAAACCTATTGTAGAATATAGAGGAGTGTAACCCTACAGTAGAATATAGAGGAGTGTAACCCTACTGTAGAGGAGAGAGGAGTGTAACCCTACTGTCCTAGCCTGGCACAGTTTGGAATATGCTAACTCTCTCTCTTCAATTGATGAAAAAAAATGTTTTATATACATACATATTTTTTTTAGCTGGGCAAGTCAGTGAAGAACAAATTCTTAATTTACAGTACAATGGCGGCCTACCCAAGCCAAACCCAAACCTGGACGATGCAGGGCCATGGGACTCCCAATGGGATGGGACTCCCAATCACGGCCTGATACAGCCTGGAATCGAACCAGGGTCTGTAGTGAAGCCTCTAGCACTGAGATGCAGTTCCTTAGACCGCTGCACCTGCAATCCCCCAACCAACCATCCCTCACCATACCAACCCCTGTCACCAAGTCTCTCCCTATACTTCACCCTCACATA
>NW_027035904.1:0-11983 GCF_034236695.1 Oncorhynchus nerka
GAGGCTGGGAGCTCCTTACCGTAAATAGGTTGAATATAGAAGTTTGTTGTGAAGGCTCCCAGCCATCTATACATCAATTCAGCAAATTGTAGTGTGCAAACTAAGTGTACATCCCAAATCGTACCCTAGTAGTGCACTATAATATAGGGAATGTAGTGCCATGTGGGACTAAGCCTAAGATTCCTGGCTGCACTCTCTTATTACAGCGGAGGATGCAGTGAGCTCCAAAAGTATTGGGACAGTGACACATATGTTGTTGTTTTGGCTCTGTACTCCAGCACTTTGGATTTAAAATGATACACTGACTGTGAGGTTAAAGTGCAGACTGTCAGCTTTATTTGAGGTTATTTTCATCTATATCGGGTGAACCGTTTAGAAATTACATCACTTTTTGTACATAGTCCTTTCATTTTAGGAGACCAAAATGATTGGGACAAATTCACTTGTGTGTATTAAAGTAGTCAAACGTTACGTATTTGGTCCCATATTCATAGCAATCAACGATTACATCAAGCCTGTAACTCTACACATTTGTTGGTTGCATTTGCTATTAGTTTAAATTATGTTTAAGATTATTCTGTGCCCAATAGAAATTCATGGTAAATAATGTAAATAATGTGTCATTTTGGAGTCACTTTTATTGTAAATAAGATTAGAATATGCTTCTAAACACTTCTACATTCATGTGGATGCTACCATGATTATGGATAATCCTGAATGAATCATGACTAATGATGAATGAGCAAGTTACAGACATACAAATATCATATCCCCAAGACATGCTAACCTCTCACCATTACAATAACAGGGAAGGTTAGCATTTTATATCATATCCCCAAGACATGCTAACCTCTCACCATTACAATAACAGGGGAGGTTAGCATTTTATATCATACCATCAAGACATGCTAACCTCTCACCATTACAATAACAGGGGAGGTTAGCACTTTATATTATACCCCCAAGACATGCTAACCTCTCACCATTACAATAACAGGGGAGGTTAGCATTTTGGGGGGTATGATATTAGTATGTCTGTAACTTTCTCACTCATCATTATTCACAATACATTCTGGAGTACCCACAATCATGGTAGAACATCACTTATTTAGGTTCAAGAACCACTGACGATCTCATCTGTAGTGGGACCACTTCCAAGTCAATGCTTATTGTCTGCATCCCAGGGCAACAACCAACTGACCAACACCTCACTCCCATGTAACAGACACCAGAGAGGAAGAGCAGAACACAAACACACCACTTCCTTTCTGTATTGGTATGACTTGGTTCTTCAGAAACACTTTCTGACGCACAGACAGATACACACACTGTTCCTTCAAGCAGGAACACAGATGTCTAGTTCTAGTTCGTTTTAAATACCGGTTGAATTAATTTCCTGATAAGTGAACCACAACACAGAACATGTCATCTGAGAGGGCTGGATTCATGGCCGGCACACAGACACAGACACACACACACACAAGCCTGTGTGCCCGTGTGTGTATATATTTACTTCTCTTCTATATGTCCTGACTGATAACACATAGTCCTAGAGACTGACAATACATCGTCCCAGAGATTGACAACACATAGTCCCGGAGACTGACAACACATAGTCCTAGAGACTGACAACACATAGTCCTAGAGACTGACAATACATAGTGCCACGGACTGACAACACATAGTCCTAGAGACTGACAATACATAGTCCTAGAGACTGACAACACATTGTGCCACAGACTGACAACACATAGTCCAAGAGACGGACAATACATTGTTTGGAGGGCATGCAGCATCAAGCTTGATTACGGGTGTGGCTGTAGCAAGGTAGCGGTAAACAAGAATTAGCGCTGTCTCTGTTTAGGCCACTTTTGGTTGGCTCCAGGGGAAGTTTCCCCTTAGATACAGATCTAGGATGAGCTTCCCCCTGCCCCCAATCAACCCTAACCATTAGTGGAGAAAATGCTGAACTGACCCAAGATCAGCATCTAGGGGCAACTTCACCCTATTCCTTTGGGTTGTGTGGTGGATGCAGGGGTAATAATGTGTCTAGGGCACTGTGTTTTAGTAACGTGGTCACAGATTGGTTTGTGTGGTCTCGCCAGCTCCAATAGTATAGTCATTATCGTGCCAAACATACATGACAATGTAATGTCTCTCAGTGGAGGCTAGTGAGGGGAGGATGGCTCAAAATAATGTCGAATGGAGTGAATGGAATGGTATCCAGCATGTTTTAAAGCTCTATATATAGACCTATATCTATCCTACTTGCCTTTCTAAGGTCTTGAAGAAAGCCAAGTCAACAAACAGATTACCGACAATTTCGAATCCCACCATACCTTCTCGCTATGCAATCTGGTTTCAGAGCTGGTCATGGGTGCACCTCAACCACGCTCAAGGTCCTAGGCGATATCTTAAGCCATCGATAAGAAACAATACTGTGCAGCCGTATTCATTGACCTGGCCAAGGCTTTCGACTCTGTCAATCACCACATCCTCATCGGCCAGACTCGACAGCCCCTTGGTTTCTCAAATGATTGCCTCGCCTGGTTCACCAACCACTACACTGATAGAGTTCAGTGTGTCAAATCAGAGGGTCTGTTGTCCAGGCCTCTGGCAGTCTCTATGGGGTGCCACAGGGTTCAGTTCTTGAGACCGACTCTCTTCTCTGTATACATCAATGATGTCGCTCTTGCTGCTGGTGTGTCTCTGATCCCTCTACACAGATGACACAATTCTGTATACTTCTGGCCTTCTTTGGACACTGTGTTAACAACCCTTCAGGCGAGCTTCAATGTCATACAACTCTCCTTCCGTGGCCTCCAATTGCTCTTGAATACAATTAAAACAAAATGCATGCTCTTCAACCAATCGATGCCTGCCACCTTCGCCTGTCCAACATCACTACTCTGGACGGCTCTGACTTAGAATATTTGGACAACTACAAATACCTAGGTGTCTGGTTAGACTGTAAACTCTCCTTCCAGACTCACATCAAACATCACAATCAAAGTTAAATCTAGAATTGGCTTCCTATTTCGCAACAAAGCATCCTTCACTCATGCTGCCAAACATACCCTTGTAAAAGGCCTTTCTAATTGACCTGACCGGGGTATCCTGGAATGACATTGACCTCATCCCGTCAGTAGATGATGCCTGGCTATTCTTTAAAAGTGCCTTCCTTACCATCTTAAATAAGCATGCCCCTCTCAAAAATGTAGAACTAGGAATAGATATAGTCCTTGGTTCACTCCAGACCTGTCTGCCCTTGACCAGCACAAAACATCCTGTGGCGTTCTGCATTAGCATTGAATAGCCCCGTGATATGCAACTTTTCAGGGAAGTTAGGAACAAATATACACAGGCAGTTAGAAAAGCTAAGGCAAGCTTTTTTTCAAACAAAAATGTGCATCCTGTAGTACTAACTCAAAAAAGTTCTGGGACACTGTAAATTCCATGGCGAATAAGAGCACCTCATCCCAGCTGCCCACTGCTCTGAGGCTAGGAAACACTGTCACCACCGATAAATCCACTATAACTGAGAATTTCAATAAGCATTTCTCTACGGCTGGCCATGCTTTCCACTTGGCTACCCCTACCCCGGTCAACTGCCCGGCACCCTCCACAGCAACCCGCCAAAGCCCCCACCATTTCTCCTTTACCCAAATCCAGATAGTTGATGTTCTGAAAGAGCTGCAAAATCTGGACCCTACAAATCAGCCGGGCTAGACAATCTGGACCCTCTCTTTCTAAAAATATCTGCCGAAATTGTTGCAACCTCTATTACTAGCCTGTTCAACCTCTCTTTCGTATCGTCTGAGATTCCCAAAGATTGGAAAGCTACCACGGTCATCCCCCTCTTCAAAGGGGGTGACACTCTAGACCCAAACTGCTACAGACCTACATCTATCCTACCCTGCCTTTCTAAGGTCTTCGAAAGCCAAGTTAACAAACAGATTACTGACCATTTAGAATCCCACCATACCTTCTCCGCTATGCAATCTGGTTTCAGAGCTTGTCATGGGTGCACCTCAGCCACTCCCAAGGTTCTAACGACATCATAACCGCCATCGATAAGAGACATTACTGTGCAGCCGTATTCATCGACCTGGCCAAGGCTTTCGACTCTGTCAATCACAACATTCTTATTGGCAAACTCGACAGCCTTGGTTTCTCAAATGATTGCCTCGCCTGGTTTACCAACTACTTCTCTGATAGAGTTCAGTGTGTCAAATCGGAGGGACTGTTGTCCAGTCCTCTGACAGTCTCTATGGGTGTGCCACAGGGTTCGATTCTCGGGCCGACTCTCTTTTCTGTATACATCAATGATGTTGCTCTTGCTGCTGGTGATTCTCTGATCCACCTCCACGCAGACGACACCATTCTGTATACTTCTGGCCCTCCTTGGACACTGTGTTAACTAACCTCCAGATGAGCTTCAATGCCATACAACTCTCCTTCCGTGGCCTCCAACTGCTCTTAAACGCAAATAAAACTAAATGGTTGCTATTCAATCGATCACTGCCCGCACCTGCCCGCCCGTCCAGCATCACTACTCTGGACGGCTCTGACTTAGAATACGTGGACTGCTACAAATACCTGGGTGTCTGGTTAGACTGTAAACTCTCCTTCCAGACTCACATTAAGCATCTCCAATCCAAAATTAAATCTAGAATCGGCTTCCTATATCGCAACAAAGCATCCTTCACTCATGCTGCCAAACATACCCTCGTAAAACTGACCATCCTACCGATCCTCGACTTCGGTGATGTCATCTATAAAATAGCCTCCAACACTCTACTCAACAAACTGGATGCAGTCTATCACAGTGCCATCCATCCATTTTGTCACCAAAGCCCCATACACTACCCACCATTGCGACCTGTACGCTCTCGTTGGTTGGCCCTCGCTTCATACTCGTCGCCAAATCCACTGGCTACAGGTTATCTACAAGTCTCTGCTAGGTAAAGCCCTGCCTTATCTCAGCTCACTGGTCACCATAGCAGCACCCACTCATAGCACACGCTCCAGCAGATATATCTCACTGGTCACCCCCAGTGCCAATTCCTCCTTTGGTCGTCTTTCCTTCCAGTTCTCTGCTGCCCATGACTGGAACGAATTGCAAAAATCTCTGAAGTTGGAGACTCACATCTCCCTCACTAGCTTTAAGCACCAGCTGTCAGAGCAGCTTACAGGTCACTGCACCTGTACATAGCCCCTCTGTAAACAGCCCATCTATCTACCTACCTCATTCCCATACTGGTATTTATTTATTTATTTTGCTCCTTTGCACCCCAGTATCTCTACCTGCACATTCATCTTCTGCCAATCTACCATTCCAGTGTTTAATTGCTATATTGTAATTACTTCTCCACCATGGCCTATTTATGTCCTTAACTTACCTCATTTGCACTCACTGTATATAGACTTTTTGTTTTCTTTTGTTCTACTGTATTATTGACTGTATGTTTTGTTTATTCCATGTGTAACTCTGTGTTGTTGTATGTGTCGAATTGCTACGCTTTATCTTGGCCAGGTCGCAGTTGCAAATGAGAACTTGTTCTCAACTAGCCTACCTGATTAAATAAAGGTTAAATAAAATAAATAAAAATAGAAAACTGACCATCCTAGCAATCTCGACTTGGCGATATCATTTACAAAATAGCCTCCAATACCCTTCTCAATAAACTGGATGCAGTCTATCACAGTGCCATCCGCTTTGTCACCAAAGCCCCATATACTACCCACCACTGAAACCTATACGCCCGTTGGCTGGCCCTCGCTTCATACTCGTCGCCAAACCCACTGGCTCCATGTCCCCTGTTAGGTAAAGTTATTTCAGCTCGCTGGTCACCATAGCAGCACCCACCTGTAGCACGCACTCCAGCAGGTATATCTCTCTGGTCACCCCTAAAACCAATTCTTCCTTTGGCCGCCTCTCCTTTCATTCTGCTGCCAATCACTGGTACGAACTACAAAATCTCAGAAACTGGAAACACTTATCTCCCTCACTAGCTTTAAGCACCAGCTGTCAGAGCTGCTCACAGATTACTGTACCTGTACATAGCCCATCTATAATTTAGCCCAAACAACTACCTCTTTCCCTACTGTATTTATTTATTTATTTTGCTCCTTTGCACCTGCTATTTCTATCTCTACTTTGAAATTCTTCCACTGCAAATCTACCATTCCAGTGTTTTACTTGCTATATGTATTTACTTCGCACCATGGCCTTTTTTGCATTTACCTCCCTTATCTCATCTCATTTGCTCACATTGTATATAGACTTATTTTCTACTGTATTATTGACTGTATGTTTGTTTTACTCCATGTGCAACTCTGTGTCGTTGTATCTATCGAACTGCTTTGCTTTTATCTTGGCCAGGTCAGCAATTGTAAATAAGAACTTGTTCTCAACTTGCCTACCTGGTTAAATAAAGGTGAAATAAAAAATGTAAAAATAAAACTATACATGCGTTTGATACCATTATACTCCAGCGGTCTAAGGCACTGCATCTCAGTGCTAGACGTGTCACTACAGATACCCTGGTTTGAATCCAGGCTGTACCACACCCAGCCTTGATAGGGCGGCGCACAATTGGCCCAGCGTTGTCCGGGTTTGGCCCACATTGTAAATAAGAATTTGTTCTTAACTGACTTGCCTAGTTAATATATATATATATATATATATATATATATATATATATATTTTAATACATTATTATGAGCCGTTCTCCCCTCAGCAGCCTCCACTGAAGTGTTGCTATACATTGTTGAAGGGAGGTTAATCCTCTTCCACTGGAACAAAGGCTTGGGGCGGGGACATCACTCCATCACTTCTAGTGTAATTCTCTGGATACACACACACTTTACATGGTAAAGGGAGGGGCTTAGACAACAGATTAGATACTGAGAGAAATGTTTCCTGATCTGTTTAGATAACAGTCCCTTTAGGGGCTGGTTTCTCGGACACAGGTTAAGCCTAGTCCACGACTGAAAAGCATGTTTGAGTCCAGGATTAGGCTTGTCTGGGAAATTGGCCCCATAAAAGTCTAGTTGTTCGTGAAATTCAATGTTAATTCATGTGCATGGTTCCTGTCAAATCAACGTAGTAAACAGCGATGAAATGAATAAACACAAATTATTTCTACCCAGCTCTTTTGACGTTATGTGTTCTGACTTCTTGTGTGGTTAACTGAAGGTGGGATGTTTTAGACATGTGTAGTGATGAGAATCTAGTGTCAAATACTCCAAAACGTATTGTCATGATGTAACACCCTCTAAATAAGGTCACACAACAAGGATGTCATTCATTAAAAAAATAGTGCTCTTTATTATAAATTATTGAAATGTCGTATGAATATAAATATGTGCAAAGTTTTTAGTTCTGCTTGCTTCTGAAATCTCCTTTTCTTCAAACTCGATCATGCTTCTACTGCAGCCAGTCACCTGGCTAGACAATAATGAATATCTTTATAAAAGATAGGAGAAAACCTGTTTGCATTTTTCTGTCAGTCATGTAAACATTGTCTGGTTTTAAGAAAAATGAATTGAACAGGATGAACCTTAGATGCTCTCTTTGAGAGGAAGAGAGATTCTCAGATTTTGAATACATTCCATAGCAGAAGTGATATCTGGTATCCTGTCTGTGGCACAAATACCACCCACATTCATCAGGGTATATTTCCTATCCACTGAGGCCAGACTCTATTTCCTCTGTATATAGTGATGTCATTATCTCAAGTATAAGCAACCCCTCATTCATTTATTCGTCATGCAATTATTCGCTTGTTCAGTCAAGAAACCGTTTTGTTGGTGAGTTCGGTGGACAGGTTTGGCATGTTCAAATCAAAAAGTCCTGCCAATCAACCAATCACACACACATCTTCAACACCTTAAGTCTCAAATATAATGTTCTCCATTCGGCCGTTTGTGGCTTCACACTTCTGTAACATTGGGTCATAATTGGTTTGCAGTTCTGGCTAGTTTTCTAAGGAATAAAACAACTATTGACTCAAAGTGTGATGTTGGAGGTGGTGACGTGCATGTCCCCTTTGGAACATGGGTTAGAATTCGGTTGCTAGGCAGTTTCCTGGCAAGGCTGAGACAGAGATCCCAGTTTTCCCAGAGGAAGCGAAAAAGCTTGGTACTCCGACCAACGAGTTTAATACTTCCAGGCTCAGGGCTAATGTCCGTAACTAATATCCAACAGCCAGCTAAGGACAGTCAATACAGCCAATCCTGATGTAATGGTTGAATGGATAGAGAGGCTGGTGTGTTTGTGTTTCTCAGGCCGGTGCCGTGCCACAGCCAGACCCGTGGTTAGCAGCAGTGGGAATGTGTGCTTCGTCAGAGGTGTGAAGGCAGGCAAGATGCTGGCTCAGAGCCTTCATCGACTAGAGAGAGCGGACCTCGAGGAGGAAGTTATTAGTCATGCAGTGAGGTTAGAGTTGAGGTTGGGAAATAGTTCTTTTCTGGTCCAATTGAAGGCCTGACTGACACACATCTGAACCAATTAGCAGCACACCGACTGGCCGTTTAGCCTCTCAATGAACCAGTCCTCCTTTCTCTCTCTCTTGTTCTGTCTTTCTCTCTCTCTCCTTCTCTCTCGTTGTCTGTCTCTCTCTGCATGAATAGAGAGACTGGAAAATCTGATGACGACGCCCACCTCTTGTCTTTTTTGGTTGGCAGCCTGTTGAGAGTGACTGGCTGATGGGACCAGTATAGCTCTACTCCTCATGGTAACGTTATATCACTCCTGGGCTTGGGAGATAGGTACAGTACAGCCCTTATGAGAACCACAATACCAAGCATCTTCTTCTACTTTCTCAGACTGACTCATGCTGCTGCCTTCCCCTCTGCCTCGTCACCCTGATGTGGGTGAACCATCCCTCTAAGACACAGATACAGACAGTCATATTTCCCCCCCAGTTCTGTGGGGTACTGCCACACTGTCTCTCACACCGGCCCAAGTCCCCTTCATAACACCTTTATCAAGTCTTATGCCATCGAGGCACTACATGTCCAGAGAGGCCTAGATGGGCGCTCGTACTCCTGCAGGAACTCTTTGAGCGGGTGAGGAAGCTGGTCCCGTTTGCTGGATATGTCAGGTGTCCGTTGACTGTTTTCCTACACAGGTGCTGCAGGCTGGACATAGTGGAGGAGAAAGGTTTGAGGAGCTCCAGGGGAATCTTCTCCCCTCCAGAGTAGATGTAGTAGGAGCGTTCCCTCCCCCTCGTGTTTTCTCCACCAGCGAAGCCCCTTTGGTCGGGGGCATGTAGTGGTGGACCAGCTTCAGCACACAGTCGAAGCGGGGCACAGCCTGCATGCTCTTGGGGTCCGTCTGGAGTAAGAAGGACCCGAGAGTCACACTGGATGCGCAGGTTCTTGGTGCCAGACGCCGTCTTGGCGCTGAGCGTGAAGAAGTGTCGGTTGTCGGAGCTGTCGCGGATCAGGAAGGTGCCGACGGACTCGGCCAGCATGGCGTTGGCCTCCTTGCCATTGATAGAGCCCCAGTAGAAGCCACTCTCCTGGAGCTTGTGCAGAGTGGTGACTGACGAGCTGGTACTGCACCTTGGAGCTGAAGGTCTTGTAACGGTGAGGCAGCCGCATGGGTGGAGTCGAAGGGGCTGCTGCTCATGACGGAGTCAAACTTGCTGTGGGTTACCATGGCGCTGCACCGCTTCTTTGCGACCTGCCTGGTGAGCACTGGGCACCACACAGACAACAGAAGACTAGAAGGAGGAGGTCGGAGAGTAGAGGTCACAATCTCCCTACAGAGGTCAAGGCCTTTAGATTGTGTTGTTGTGTCTGGAGAGGATAGTCCTGGAGAAAAAGCAGAGAAAATCATCAGTGTCCAAAGTATCTGCTCAGAGTGGAGTGATTTGGACATTGAGTGAACCTCAGGGCATTTGGCAATATGATCCAAATAACTGACGTTTAGTTTATCAACTCAAGATATCCAGTTCTATCATTTTAATTATAGAAATAAATAACAGTCGATAAAAGGTTTATTTATAGTGTAATTGTTTTAGGATTGAGAGTAATCTAATAGTCCTCAACTCATGTAGCTCTCAGGCAAAGATTATGTTTTGGCTATAATTTCAAATATTCTAATTAAACTTCTCTGGTTACATAGTGGAACATTTTTACCAATGAGGCCCTGGCTATTTTTTGTCCTGTAGCGGACTATTGAGAACCACACAAAGTAATATGATTAGACACCGCTCATGTTGCTATCGTCACTCCAATTACGCACTGCTACATGATTTATAACCATATTATTTACGACAACTCGCCTATGGCTATTGTATGTGAAAGGTGAAAGTGAAAACATTGTATTTCAGTAGAATAGACGTGATGTGCAATTAGGCTACCGTTTACTCTGTCCTGCTCATTTTACAGGAAAGTGTGTTTTTTATCTCTGCCCTCCGGCTCAGTCACCGCGGTCAGTTGCAGTAAAGTCGAGCAGCCTAGTGAGCGGAATCCTTCAACTGTTGCATCATTTTACATACAAAAGTCCCATGAAAAAATACATCGCTAATGATTTATAATGATACATTGTCTTCGCCTTTGCTACTTTTAAACAATAGAATCAATAGAGTCTTGTTTCTTACCTTTTAACGGTGTCTCTCTGTACTTGGAACTTTGAAAGTTTATCCAATTGCTTCAATCCCTTGAGTATATTTGTTTCCTTGAGCTTGATATCTTGTGTTGTTCAAATTCTGTAACAATTTTATCCTTGCTGATGTGCAAATGTCCTTTTTTACAGTGTCAGTTGTGTCCTTTGTCTGTGTTCTACGTTGGACTGACTGGACGTTGCTCGTACATCATTTGCCTCTTTAATGAGCAGAGCTTGCGAGTAGCGCTCATAATGTGTCGGGAGGCTCCACCCCTTGTTTTTCCAGTAAGGGCCTCTTGGCAGATTGTCAGTAAGAAATGTTTTTAAAGGACGATTCCTGGTATTCAACAGAAGCCCCTCCCTCCCCGCTGTTCCTCCAAAACAGAAGTTATGGAGTTCCAGGCAATAACTTTTCCTGCAGCGAATTGATTGTAAAAACTGTCTGTTATCGCCTTATTGTATTAGCTTTGCTGGTAATAGTAATGTTATTATAATGCACTAAATGCATTATAATACCACTGAGACTACTATATATTTAGCATGTTATAAACATTATAAGGTAATCAATATTGTCCAACCTATTGGTTTTGCAGAATAGGCCCATATAGTAAGAAAAACATGTTAAGGTAATCACGTGATCTGATACATTTGACGTTTTAAGAAGTCGTTTCATTAATCTGAGCACTGTTGACAGTGGTTGGTAAATGGGCCTCCTAGTGGAACAACCAGAACACGCTGTGCTTCTCTGGCATGACTGAATGCTATGCCAGTGCCCCATAGAGGGCGCCAATATGTTTTGATTGGACAGTTCAAGCTTTATACCAACATTTATAACTTTATTATGGGGACACAGTTTCCTTGGCAATGGCTGTCAGTTTCTTTAGAACTGGCAACATTTTTACATCCTTTGCTTTTCATAGACTACTATCCCATACAGATCAGTTATCCAGAATGCATTACATCCTTTGCTTTTCATAGACTACTATCCTATACAGATCAGTTATCCAGAATGCATTACATCCTTTGCTTTTCATAGACTACTATCCTATACAGATCAGTTATCCAGAATGCATTACATCCTTTGCTTTTCATAGACTACTATCCTATACAGATCAGTTATCCAGAATGCATTACATCCTTTGCTTTTCATAGACTACTATCCTATACAGATCAGTTATCCAGAATGCATTACATCCTTTGCTTTTCATAGACTACTATCCTATACAGATCAGTTATCCAGAATGCATTACATCCTTTGCTTTTCATAGACTACTATCCTATACAGATCAGTTATCCAGAATGCATTACATCCTTTGCTTTTCATAGACTACTATCCTATACAGATCAGTTATCCAGAATGCA
>NW_027035905.1:0-11985 GCF_034236695.1 Oncorhynchus nerka
CTACATAAAACCGAATCCAGGTGGTGAGTCACAATTGTAATCTATCCTGAACAAACATATAAACGCAACATGTAAAGTGTTGGTCCCATGTTTCATGAGCTGAAATAAAAGATCCCAGAAATGTTCCATATGCACAAAAGCTTATTTCTCTCAAATTTTGTGCACACGTTTGTTTACATCCCTGTTAGTGACCATTTCTCCTTTGCCAAGATAATCCATCCACCTGACAGGTGTGGCATATCAAGAAGCTGATTAAACAGCATGATCATTACACAGGTGCACCTTGTGCTGAGGACAATAGCAGGCCACTCTAAAATGTGCCGTTTTGTCACCCAACACAATGCTACAGAGGTCTCAATTTTCGTGGGATCGTGCGATTGGCATGTTGACTGCAGGAATGTCCACCAGAGCTCTTGCCAGAGAATTAAATGTTAATTTCTCTACCATAAGCCACCTCCGACGTTGCTTTAGAGAATTTGGCATTACGTCCAACCAGCCTCACAACTGCAGACCATGTGGTAACCACGCTAGCCCAGTACCGCCTTTTTCACCTACGGGATAGTCAGACCAGCCAACCGGACAGCTGATGAAACGGAGGGTTATTTCTGTCTGTAATAAAGTCCTTTTGTGGGGGAAAACTAATTCTGATTGGCTGGGACTGGCTCCCGAGTGGGTGGGCCTATGCACTCCCAGGTCAACCTATGGCTGTGCGCCTGCCCAGTCATGTGAAATCCATAGATAAGGACCTCATTTATTTATTTCAAATGACTGATTTTCCTATATGAACTGTAACTCAGTAAAATCTTTGAAATTGTTGCATGTTGCGTTTATATTTTTGTTAAGTATATATGCGTATGGTACTATTATGACCTGGCTGTGACAAGGCTACAGTCCGATTTTGTGCGTGCTTAATACTGGCAAAACTAAAAGACATATTGTTCTCGTAAGATTGATTGCCCCCCATCTAGCTTCAGTTTGTTCTGTTAGGTGACCTAAACTGGGATATGCTTAACACCCCGGCAGTCCTACAATCTAAGCTAGATGCCCTCAATCTCACACAAATCATCAAGGAACCCACCAGGTACAACCCTAACTCTGTAAGCAAGGGCACCCTCATAGACGTCATCCTGACCAACTGGCCCTCCAAATACACCTCCGCTGTCTTCAACCAGGATCTCAGCGACCACTGCCTCATTGCCTGTATCCGCTACGATGCCGCAGTCAAACGACCACCCCTCATCACTGTCAAAGGCTCCCTAAAACACTTCTGTGAGCAGGCCTTTCTAATCGACCTGGCCCGGGTATCCTGGAAGGACATTGACCTCATCCCGTCAGTTGAGGATGCCTGGTCATTCTTTAAGAGTAACTTCCTCACCATTTTAGATAAGCATGCGCCGTTCAAAAAATGCAGAACTAAGAACAGATACAGCCCTTGGTTCACTCCAGACCTGACTGCCCTCGACCAGCACAAAAACATCCTGTGGCGGGACTGCACAGCATCGAACAGTCCCGCGATATGCAACTGTTCAGGGATGTCAGGAACCAATACACGCAGTCAGTCAGGAAAGCTAAGGCCAGCTTCTTCAGGCAGAAGTTTGCATCCTGTAGCTCCAACTCCAAAAGTTCTGGGACACTGTGAAGTCCATGGAGAACAAGAGCACCTCCTCCCAGCTGCCCACTGCACTGAGGCTAGGGAACACGGTCACCACCGACAAATCCATGATTATCGAAAAACTTCAACAAGCATTTCTCAACGGCTGGCCATGCCTTCCGCCTGGCACTCCTACCTCGGCCAACAGCTCCGGCCCCCGCAGCTCCTCTCCAGGTTCTCCTTTACCCAAATCCAGATAGCAGATGTTCTGAAAGAGCTGCAAAACCTGGACCCGTATAAATCAGCTGGGCTTGACAATCTGGACCCTCTATTTCTGAAACTATCTCGCCGCCATTGTCGCAACCCCTATTACCAGCCTGTTCAACCTCTCTTTCATATCGTCTGAGATCCCCAAAGGATTGAAAGCTGCCGCAGTCATCCCCTCTTCAAAGGCGGAGACACCCTGGACCCAAACTGTTACAGACCTATATCCATTCTGCCCTGCCTATCTAAGGTCTTGAAAGCCAAGTCAACAAACAGGTCACTGACCATCTCGAATCCCACCACCTTCTCCGCTATGCAATCTGGTTTCCGAGCCGGTCACGGGTGCACCTCAGCCACACTCAAGGTACTAAACGATATCATAACCGCCATCGATAAAAGACAGTACTGTGCAGCCGTCTTCATCGACCTTGCCAAGGCTTTCGACTCTGTCAATCACCATATTCTTATCGGCAGACTCAGTAGCCTCGGTTTTTCGGATGACTGCCTTGCCTGGTTCACCAATTACTTTGCAGACAGAGTTCAGTGTGTCAAATCGGAGGGCATGCTGTCCGGTCCTCTGGCAGTCTCTATGGGGGTGCCACAGGGTTCAATTCTCGGGCCGACTCTTTCTCTGTATATATCAATGATGTTGCTCTTGCTGCGGGCGATTCTCTGATCCACCTCTACCTCGCAGACGACACCATTCTATATACTTTCGGCCCGTCATTGGACACTGTGCTATCTAACCTCCAAACGAGCTTCAATGCCATACAACACTCCTTCCGTGGCCTCCAACTGCTCTTAAACGCTAGTAAAACCAAATGCATGCTTTTCAACCGATCGCTGCCTGCACCCGCATGCCCGACTAGCATCACCACACTGGATGGTTCCGACCTTGAATATGTGGACACCTATAAGTACCTCAGGTGTCTGGCTAGACTGCAAACTCTCCTTCCAGACCCATATCAAACATCTCCAATCGAAAATCAAATCAAGAGTCGGCTTTCTATTCCGCAACAAAGCCTCCTTCACTCACGCTGCCAAGCTTACCTAGTAAAACTGACTATCCTACCGATCCTCGACTTCGGCGATGTCATCTACAAAAATTGCTTCCAACACTCTACTCAGCAAACTGGATGCAGTTTATCACAGTGCCATCCGTTTTGTCACTAAAGCACCTTATACTACCCACCACTCGACTTGTATGCTCCTAGTCGGCTGGCCCTCGCTACATATTCGCCGCCAGACCCACTGGCTCCAGGTCATCTACAAGGCCATGCTAGGTAAAGCTCCGCCTTATCTCAGTTCACTGGTCACGATGGCAACACCCATCCGTAGCACGCGCTCCAGCAGGTGTATCTCACTGATCATCCCTAAAGCCAACACCTCAATCGGCCGCCTTTCGTTCCAGTACTCTGCTGCCTGTGACTGGAACGAATTGCAAAAATCGCTGAAGTTGGAGACTTTTATCTCCCTCACCAACTTCAAACATTTGCTATCTGAGCAGCTAACCGATCGCTGCAGCTGTACATAATCTATTGGTAAACAGCCCACCCATTTTCACCTACCTCATCCCCACAGTTTTTATTTATTTACTTTTCTGCTCTTTTGCACACCAATATCTCTACCTGTACATGATCATCTGATCATTTATCATTCCAGTGTTAATATGCAATATTGTAATTATTCGCCTACTGTTAGTGATTAGATATTTAGAGGGGTGAGCCGGTCAAGGATCGATTCAGACAAAGTGGTAAATTGTATGACAAGCGACAGTTTATTCAGAGGGAAGATATCTAGTACAGCGTAATTACGGTTCTCCCGTTAGCTCGCACAGAACAGCAGGAAAAGAGGCCGTTAACAATCAGCACAGCCCTAATATATGGCACAGAAAGTAGGTTGATTCTAGAAGATCGGATCTTTGGATTGGTTCAGGCTGGGTGTAGTCTGTAGTCTTCCGCCATTGGCTCAGTTGTCTGTCCGTCATCGTAGAATCCTCTTCGGGCACACAATGTTCGGCTAGAAGGGAGATTATGTGTGTGCGCTGGTTTGGCAGTTAGTGTGTAATGTGGGAGCTATCCTGTAGGGGACCCCACAGGCTTTACTGTGAGTTGTAGCCATGTATTAGCAATAGGTTGGTCACCTGCATAAAAAATAGCATTTCTCTACAAAACCCTCTCTTCACGTCACCAGAGACGTGCCACAACCTAACTAGATCCAGAACAAAGAGAAACTTCTCCCAAAGGGACTATGAAATAAGGCACGGTATTAAACAGAAATAGATATATATGTATTACCATCATGTTCTCCATTCAATCCCACTATGTACTAAGTTGGCTACCAGCCACCTAGGAACTTACAACCCTCATTTAACAGAGCGGAGAACAACAGCTCAAAATAAAAGTAAAATGATTGTTCACATAAGCCAACTTTTGCCCGAGGAAAAGTTGTGATTCCCTCTCTTCACATCTCCTAAGAGATGTGATATATAGTCCAGATACATTACTCCAGCAAAAACAAAAACATAATCCAAAAAGGAAAAATAGCCTAAACTAGGTAAGTCTATACGGAAATGGCCCATAAAGAAAAATAATTGCCCCCTCTTCCCATCCCAGATGGGACACGACATACAATGGAGAAGCTTCATCAATAAAAGCCACTGGATCCCCCTCTTCCTACTCTGGCCTTAGATATAACTCTAGTAGTGAGTGAGCGAAATACATGGAATGCAGCAGCAGCCGCACAACACTAAAATGGCTGCAAAAACTGAAAGAT
Organism: Oncorhynchus nerka; assembly: GCF_034236695.1. NCBI lineage: Eukaryota > Metazoa > Chordata > Actinopteri > Salmoniformes > Salmonidae > Oncorhynchus > Oncorhynchus nerka. The sequence continues at coordinate 4,631 of NW_027035905.1, forward strand.
GGGTCTCATGCTCCATACCGTTATCTCGCATCTGGCTCCTGTTATCTAACAAAAAACCGCTTGTTCTCGCAACTCCACGCTCTGAATGTGCCCTCCCTTCTGTATTTTTCCAGCATGAGAAAGTTCCATGGCCCTGATACTTTTAACAATGTTTCAAATCAGCTAGGTTGCATAACACATACATACATCCACACAAGGCAACAGCAGATAATATTCAATCATATATATGGTAATGGCTATAATGTAAAATAACCCCAAGGGTGTGAACAAAAATTCAGCAATGAATCATATAACAGTTACAAAGTTTAAACTACCTTCATGTCAAAAGAGAACAGCTCATTCAAAAACAGAACAAAAGAAAATAGTGTGAAATTTAAGTCCCCCTTTTGACACCCGCTAGGGTGTCACTCATTATCCTTTATTTCAGCAGTCATAGCATTTCATGAAAATAATAAAAAGTTTATTATTAATAACAAGTGATATATGCCTTTGTTGTATGCTTTTGTTTCCCCCTTTTGTCACCCACAAGGGTGTCACTTATCAAAAACAGGATAAAACTTTATTGTTATTGACATGTAAGATGTAGGATAAAACTTTGGTCATGGAAAATAGAGTAAAGAATTATTAGAAACCATCTGGTCCTCTCAGCTACTCCTATCCTGTACCAGGTGGGCCCCTTGCCACCCAGCGACTCTAAACCTTCACAACAGGGAGAACAAACATACTGGAAAGAAAACCTATCATAAAAATTTATAACAAGGAACTGTGGTGGTGTAAAATTATTCTACTACCTCACCCACAGCATACCATGTGTCATCCTCAGTCAGTCCCATCCTCCCCTGAAAGCATGCGTCCGTATCGCATCTCCAACTGAGCATCAAGCAAAGGCATCATGCCTGGAAGCCTTCACCACATCTGTAACAGACTTAAAACACGGTATGATGCAGACAGCACATCACATCAATAACAAATAATACAAGAATTAGGGTCAGAAATCCAGTAACCATCATACCAGTGTACTTACCAAACCAGGCCAAGAGAACAGACTCCTCCACCCCCCTCATGGACCTCATCTTAGCAGATAGTGCATCAAGCCCGCCTTAGTCATACCCACCATCTGGACTGGTATTATTAGAATATACGTGCAACATTGTTTACCGAACATCTTGCAGACGTCCCCTGACTGGCAAGAAGCATATCCCAGGCAAGTCTATTCTGTCTGGAAACCCCAAATGTGGCCTCAAGCTGTTCAGACATACCAGTGAGTGCATCACGGGAGTAATTCACAAAACGCTGTTGATTATAGTAGATATAATTAATCCATGCAGTCTGTCTAGCATCCACTATGGCTAGACCCATAATAGGTAGTAAGTGCCAGAGTCCATCATTCCTACCCAAGGCCTGAAACTCATGAGGAATCCCCACTGGCACACCCAACAGGTTAGTGTGTATGTCGACTACATCCTCTGTCCATGGAGCACTACATCTATGTCTCCCATGGGATGGAATGTTTTCAGGTCCCCTGGATACAGAACCCAGCAGCTGTTCAGCAGCAACATCAACAATGGTCAGTGGAATTATCAAACTGGTCAGACCACACGTACCTTGCCATTCTCCTCTAAGAATGGGTCTCAGCACTCTTTTGGCTCCACACATCCACCACACATCAGCCAGACCACTAGTTTGGTTTAGGCCTGTAACTGGCCAAGTGGAACTAATGGTTATGTTATTACTGCAATCAGCTTCAGGCAATCTCCCATAATCAATGCCATTACCTGTACCCGTGATGCACTCGTAATTGCCCCCATATGCCCCAACACCCCAAGAGGCCCCAGCGAGGTACTGCAGGAAACACAAGGCTCAAAGAGGAACAGAGGGTTGAATTGGGCTTAACCTGGTAAAAACTTCTCAGAATACACAACCACCGCTCTCCTTCTCCTACAGCAAATGGGTGTGTAGCCAGAACAGGTCTAGCATGACTACAAATAATGCAGTCCTTTCTTCTCAGGGTTTTAGCTGTGTACCTCATATAAGACAGCCACAAATTGTCCCTACCATCAAAACCAGTCTCAGTTCCTAATTGATCAATAGCCGAATAGTCTCTAACATTAATCACCTGAATGGTATTTTTTAACACAGTGGTGGTAGAGGAGTGTGTCCGGTTACCTCTGGTCTTGGCAGTACCTTAATAGAAAACACACCCATCATGTCTGTCCTCGTCCTTTGTAGTCCGAGGGTGTGAGTGCCTGCATCAGAGAGAGCAATAGTTTTGATGGTTAGTAGGATTTCATCACCTTTACAAAGTTCAACATTGCTCCCAGGTTTCCCCATATCATGGAAAACCTATCCTCCTTTGTGGGATCCCCCATGCTATAAGGATACCCTCTTCTCCAATCCTAGAACTGTCCGAAATCGGTTATCATGTAATCTCTACTCTAACTTCCTGTCTACCCAGATCTAGGGATCTCTTATGCTTATTTTGGAACAAAATACACATCACTTAGCCAGAGTCAGACACATCTTCACTTCTATGAACAAAAACAGGGGTGATAGGACAGGGAGGGTTACTTCATTCGAGAGTTAGCCCCCGGAATTCTGTTAATTCCAGTTCTTCTCCCGAACTCTGTTTATTGTCCGACAGTGAAAAAATGTCTTACCCTTCCGCCGTGCGATATGAATCTAGGTAGCTCTTTCAGCTAGCTGTCACCAGGGGGTCTTCTATGGTCCCCAAGCCTCTGGGACTGGATTGAGTGACTTCACCTGTAGTTCACCTGTAATGCATAAAATCCTGGACATACAGGCTTGGTTAACAAACAATTTCTCATGTGTTTTATCTGATTATATCTTTACTTCTATGCCCATTTGTTAGCTACATTTTTTTTTTTTTAGTTTCTTATCAATAGGCCCCATCCTATCCTAGACTAAATTATTAGTTTCTTATCCAATAGGCCCCATCCTATCCTAGACCACAATTTACCCATCCCCCTTTTGATACCTGACTTGCCCAGGTATCAACCTTACCTACTCTAAATAATGACTTAGGTAAGATTAGTATATTATCCTTATGTCTGACATCATCATGAAGGAGCCCCTTTTAGTTTTCCACATGTCCAATTCTCCTTTGGGCGTCAATCCAGTACCAATTCCCTGTCAAGTTTCTTATCTACTTAAGAACTATCTGCGCTACTTATATATTTTCTTAAATATATATTTGCAATTTAAACCTTTTCTCTCATATCTCTCAAATACCACTAAGCTTCTAACTGTTTGACTTTATCTAAAATCATGTCTATTAGTGTCAATCTCTAAAGTCCTTACATTTTCTTAATCAACCTAACAATAATCCTAAATCATCACAGATGTCCTATATACCTGTTAAATTTAATACTATTTTTTTTTAAACTCTAATAGTCAAAAAATTCAAAACAAATGCTTATCATATCAAAATCCTTCCCTTCAAGGACCCTCAGTATTCTATCTGACAATAACATGAATTTAATATATGTTGCAAAGTGCAGAATTCATATCTACAGTAATTTATCACCCCTAAGAACTGAAACTTATTTTTCTATGTAATTCCCTGCCCTATTGGCTTAATATATCTCCTATCCTAACCTCCTAACCTAAACTCCTTTATAATTAATTTTACCTTAAAACTAGTAACTCAATATGACCACATTCATTATACCAATGACTCTCCTCAAGGCTGATCAGACCCTTAGAAGACAGTCATGATAAGGTCAATAAGTCAACCCACCCATTTATAGTCCAGTTCTATACTACATTAGACATATTAAAGAACCCTTTATCCTTCAAATCTAAATTCACTTGTGTAATTTAAAACTCATAAAATAAAAACTCATAAAGTTCCATATTTAAAATACCTTTGCACAAAAACAAATGGTCCTAACAAATGTTTTTATGTATATATTTGCAAACCTTAATGATTAATCAAAACTTCCAGGCCTTTCCAATTTGGTCGTTTATGGCCTCATTCTCCTAAAAGATTATAATCCTGATATTTAATAAAAATAACGTATTTTCCTTGGCTCCTTCAACTCACATTTACATCTCAATAAAACAAAACACCATCTGCGTGTTTCCTCAAGGAAAAACAATTCTGCCCTGTTACGTATGTCTACGTATCAAGGAAATGCTCAAATAACCAAATTCAACCTAGCTAGTTTACCAAAACATGTACAATTATATTTTACTATAGAGGGCTTTTTCACCATTAATACCTGACACAGTTCCATAATGGAAACAGTGCTCAAATTCACTGGTGTTATTTTAAACGATCAAACCAAGAATCAATAACCTTCAGAATCCATTATCACAATGTTTTATGATTCGGACATTCAATCTATCTCTCATGGCCTAATTACAGTCCAAATAAACGCCTACAAATCAATGATACCCACCCAGCGAATCAGCTGCTAGTTTTTAGCATCTTTCCTGGACGATTTACATACTCCTTTTAAAATGTATTTCGAAATGTTTATCAACTTCTGAAAGTGACTCAACAATAATGCACTGCATTTCCTTCTAAAGACACTAACCATTTTTTCTCCGTCCACCCAATCAGACATCATTTCCGTGGCAACGGAAACCTCATGAGTGATGTCATCAACAAGCGCTCCTTCTGACTCATTTCGCACGATTTTTCAACTCATTGTAAATAATGGTTGGCTGTCTGCAACAACAGTATTTAAAGTTCGATAAACCAAACCTAATTTATCACATCTGTTGAATCCTGAATTAGAGTTTACAACATCAATCAACATCTCTCAATTAAGCTAATCTTATAAAAACATTTGATGGACACAAATCTATCGTAATTGTTCCCCCGCTATTATTCAGAATTAATTTGATTTAAATTTACTGTCTCGTCTTTTGAATTAGCATTTTAATTACGACTCTTTTCCCAATGTATTATTCCCAACAAATCATTTAGTGAACAGACATCGTCTTGCATCAAAATCTCCGTTCTTATATTAAGTTGAATGAATTAGTCTTTCAATTTGAACCAAAACAAACTATTTAAAACGTTCAGTTTATATCTTATACCAATACTAGTGACTATAACTTTCTCTGCAAAACAATTGGTTTTAATTACAAACCAAAAACTCAGACATATATAATCATTTTTACACCTCAGCTGGGAACCGAACCCTGGCCTCCGGCGTGGCAATGAAATTCTACCACTGAACCACCAATAACTATGGAACTGAGATTCTCCATAGTAGACCCAATTGACCAGTTATCTGTATTTATCGACATCTGAACAACAGAAAATAGCACTAATTTACAAAAGCCATGAAGTTTTCCCTCAATTAGGATTCTCATTAATCTGCTCCTTCGTATCTGACCCTTCTTTCTTAAATACGTGATTTTTGTTCTTTTCTGCCTCTTTCTCTCTATCTAACCACCAACAATCTTAATGGAAACAATTACAACCACATTGCATTTTAATATAAATCGTTACAAATAGACAAAACAAGACAAAACAGACAAATACAGGTTATATCTCTGACCTCTATCAATCGACCCCTATCAGACCGGACTAAGCGGATTTACTGGATAAAATTCAACTCTAGAATCCAATTCTATCCCCTACTGACCCCTATCGAACTGACCCCTATCAGAATTAATACACGTTATCTCTCTGACCCCTGAAAGCCGACCCCTATCGGTGAATCTCTATCAGACTAGCCTCGACCAGGTCACGGGACAAAATTACAATTTCTCCCCTCGGCGCTAGGTTTAACCTGTTAGTCCTATAGGGGCAGTATTTCATTTTTGGATAAAAAGACGTGCCCGTTTTAAGCGCAATATTTTGTCACGAAAAGATGCTCGAATATGCTTGGAATTGATAGCTTTGGAAAGAAGACAGTCTACGTTTCCAGAAAATGCAAAGATTTTCACTGTGAGTCCCTTTAGAACAAATGTTTGGGCAAAACCAGATGTATGACCGACCAGGAAATGCACAGGATTTCTGAGGCTCGTTTTCATGAGATCGCCTTATATGGCTGTGAATGCGACAGGAATCAACGGACTCTTTCTCTTGTTTCCCAAGGTCTCTGCAGACTGTGACGTATTTGTAGGCATATCATTGGAAGATTGACTATAAGGAACTACATTTACCAGGTGTCCGCTAGGTGGCTGCGTGTCAATTTGGTGCAAAAAAGTCAGGTCCCTATTTTTCCATTCAAATCTCAGAACAAACCAGGCTACAAGGAAAGGTGCTTTCAATGGAGAGAAATATGACAAAACCACCTTCAGGATTGATTCAACAACGTTTTCCATGTTTCAGTCAATATTATGGAGTTAATTCGGAAAGTTGGACATGTAGGTGACTGAATTTTCGGTTAGTTTCGGTAGCCATATGCATAGTAACAAAATGTCCTAAGGGATGTGTCCTACACAAGAATCTTTCAGGAAAAACTGGACATCTGCTATGTAACTGAGAGTCTCCTCATTGAAACATCTGAAGTTCTTCAAAGGTAAATTATTTTATTTGATTCCTTGGCTGGTTTTTGTGAATATGTTGCGTGCTAAATGCTAATGCTAACGCTAAGCTAGCTATCACCACTCTTACACAAATTAGTGATTTTCTCTGGTTCTAAAGCATATTTTGAAATTCTGAGGCGACAGGATTATTGAAAAGGATAAGCTTGAGAACAGGCATATTTATTTCGTTTCATTTGGAATTTTTAAAAATCGCTAATGATCGATATGCTAATGAGCTTGAGGCTGTAGTAACGATGCACCGTGCGAGATGGGGGCGGACTAAGAGGTTAATGAAGGTAGTTAACTATCCCCTTACACAGTCTCTATTCCCACAGCCTTTCGGAACTATCCAGGCCTTAAAGTGATCTCTCATCATTGAAAGCTATCAGACTGTGCTGACCGGGTCGCGGGACAAAATTACAATTTATCCCCTCGGCGCCAGATTTAATGAATAGCAATTAACTATCCCCTTACTGATATCTCATCAATGATTTATATCACCCGGCCGTCGCCGGTTTGTTACTACATATGTTCACTTCACTGTTCTTTCGACTCGTCAGCAAATTATAAATTTACACAAGAATTCATACTTACTCGGAAATACTGATCAAAATTTAGACAGACTATACGACAATATGCAAAGTTTGATTTAACAGGTTTTGCTTACCTTATTTATGGTGCACCTTTAGATCAGTTTCCCGAGTTGAGCAGAATTGTTGTCCACCCACCGAAAAATCTTCACCCGTCCTCCTTGAATCGTCCTTTCACCCGCTCATCCCCTCTCTCACACCCAATCAGCTTACTTCGACTGGACCGTTAGTTAACTATCCTCTGCTTACCAAGTT
>NW_027035906.1:0-11985 GCF_034236695.1 Oncorhynchus nerka
GGTGTGTGTGTGTTCCTCAACGCTGCTCCTAAACACAGTGCTCTGCCTGGGAATGTGTTACTTCAGAGAGTGTTTGTGTGTTCCTCAACACTGCTCCTAAACAGTGCTCTGCCTGGGAATGTGTTACTTCAGAGGGTGTGTGTGTGTTCCTCAACGCTGCTCCTAAACACAGTGCTCTGCCTGGGAATGTGTTACTTCAGAGGGTGTGTGTGTGTGTGTTCCTCAACGCTGCTCCTAAACACAGTGCTCTGCCTGGGAATGTGTTACTTCAGAGGGTGTGTGTGTGTGTGTGTGTGTTCCTCAACGCTGCTCCTAAACACAGTGCTCTGCCTGGGAATGTGTTACTTCAGAGGGTGTGTGTGTGTTCCTCAACGCTGCTCCTAAACACAGTGCTCTGCCTGGGAATGTGTTACTTCAGAGGGTGTGTGTGTGTGTTCCTCAACGCTGCTCCTAAACACAGTGCTCTGCCTGGGAATGTGTTACTTCAGAGGGTGTGTGTGTGTGTTCCTCAACGCTGCTCCTAAACACAGTGCTCTGCCTGGGAATGTGTTACTTCAGAGGGTGTGTGTGTGTGTTCCTCAACGCTGCTCCTAAACACAGTGCTCTGCCTGGGAATGTGTTACTTCAGAGGGTGTGTGTGTGTGTTCCTCAACGCTGCTCCTAAACACAGTGCTCTGCCTGGGAATGTGTTACTTCAGAGGGTGTGTGTGTGTGTTCCTCAACGCTGCTCCTAAACACAGTGCTCTGCCTGGGAATGTGTTACTTCAGAGGGTGTGTGTGTGTTCCTCAACGCTGCTCCTAAACACAGTGCTCTGCCTGGGAATGTGTTACTTCAGAGGGTGTGTGTGTGTGTTCCTCAACGCTGCTCCTAAACACAGTGCTCTGCCTGGGAATGTGTTACTTCAGAGGGTGTGTGTGTGTTCCTCAACGCTGCTCCTAAACACAGTGCTCTGCCTGGGAATGTGTTACTTCAGAGGGTGTGTGTGTGTGTTCCTCAACGCTGCTCCTAAACACAGTGCTCTGCCTGGGAATGTGTTACTTCAGAGGGTGTGTGTGTGTGTTCCTCAACGCTGCTCCTAAACACAGTGCTCTGCCTGGGAATGTGTTACTTCAGAGGGTGTGTGTGTGTTCCTCAACGCTGCTCCTAAACACAGTGCTCTGCCTGGGAATGTGTTACTTCAGAGGGTGTGTGTGTGTTCCTCAACACTGCTCCTAAACACAGTGCTCTGCCTGGGAATGTGTTACTTCAGAGGGTGTGTGTGTGTGTTCCTCAACGCTGCTCCTAAACACAGTGCTCTGCCTGGGAATGTGTTACTTCAGAGGGTGTGTGTGTGTGTGTCCTCAACGCTGCTCCTAAACACAGTGCTCTGCCTGGGAATGTGTTACTTCAGAGAGTGTGTGTGTGTTCCTCAACACTGCTCCTAAACAGTGCTCTGCCTGGGAATGTGTTACTTCAGAGGGTGTGTGTGTGTGTTCCTCAACGCTGCTCCTAAACACAGTGCTCTGCCTGGGAATGTGTTAAGAGGGTGTGTGTGTGTGTTCCTCAACATTGCTCCTAAACACAGTGCTCACCACTGTGTTACTTCAGAGGGTGTGTGTACCTCAACCTGCTCCCAACACAGTGCTCTGCCTGGGAATGTGTTACTTCAGAGGGTGTGTGTGTGTTCCTCAACGCTGCTCCTAAACACAGTGCTCTGCCTGGGAATGTGTTACTTCAGAGGGTGTGTGTGTGTGCGTGTGTGTTCCTCAACGCTGCTCCTAAACACAGTGCTCTGCCTGGGAATGTGTTACTTCAGAGGGTGTGTGTGTGTGTTCCTCAACACTGCTCCTAAACAGTACTCTGCCTGGGAATGTGTTACTTCAGAGGGTGTGTGTGTGTTCCTCAACGCTGCTCCTAAACAGTGCTCTGCCTGGGAATGTGTTACTTCAGAGGGTGTGTGTGTGTGTTCCTCAACGCTGCTCCTAAACACAGTGCTCTGCCTGGGAATGTGTTACTTCAGAGGGTGTGTGTGTGTTCCTCAACGCTGCTCCTAAACACAGTGCTCTGCCTGGGAATGTGTTACTTCAGAGGGTGTGTGTGTGTTCCTCAACGCTGCTCCTAAACACAGTGCTCTGCCTGGGAATGTGTTACTTCAGAGGGTGTGTGTGTGTTCCTCAACGCTGCTCCTAAACACAGTGCTCTGCCTGGGAATGTGTTACTTCAGAGGGTGTGTGTGTGTTCAACGCTGCTCCTAAAACAGTGCTCTGCCTGGGAATGTGTTACTTCAGAGGGTGTGTGTGTGTGTTCCTCAACGCTGCTCCTAAACACAGTGCTCTGCCTGGGAATGTGTTACTTCAGAGGGTGTGTGTGTGTTCCTCAACACTGCTCCTAAACACAGTGCTCTGCCTGGGAATGTGTTACTTCAGAGGGTGTGTGTGTGTGTTCCTCAACGCTGCTCCTAAACAGTGCTCTGCCTGGGAATGTTACTTCAGAGGGTGTGTGTGTGTGTTCCTCAACGCTGCTCCTAAAACAGTGCTCTGCCTGGGAATGTGTTACTTCAGAGGGTGTGTGTGTGTTCCTCAACGCTGCTCCAACACAGTGCTCTGCCTGGGAATGTGTTACTTCAGAGGGTGTGTGTGTGTTCCTCAATGCTGCTCCTAAACAGTGCTCTGCCTGGGAAGTGTTTCCTGGAAACCATGGCTCTGTCTGAGCCATGGAAATGACCAGTAACCATGCTTTCTTTCTTTACACTGACACGTGGGTAAATGTGTGTGTGTGTTCCACAAAATAGCCATAGACATACTCTTCTATACACAGTGCTCTGAAGGAGGCACTGAAAATGAGTGGGATAAAGAGGTATCCTCTGTCTGTTCTCTTACCCCTGGCTTCCTGGTCTGTTCTCTCACCCTGGTCTGGAAATGACCAGGTAACCCTGGTCTGTCTTTCCTGGTCTGTTCTCTTACACGTGCTAACAGGAATCTCTAATCCCCTGGTCTGTTCTCTCCCCTGGTCTGACTGCCTGTCTTCCCCCGGTCTGTTCCTCCCCCCTGGTCTTCTCTCCCCAAATAGCTCCTTTAGACATCTCTTCTCTCCCCGGTCTGTTATTTAGAAGTCTGTCTCTTCCCGGTCATGAAGGAGGCACTGAAACATCCCTGCCTTCTTGGGATCTTCCTTTCTGTACTCGGCTCCTTTACCCCTGGTCTGTTCTCTAACCCGCCCGTTCTCTACCCCCTGGTCCCTTCTGCCCCGGGTCTGTTACTCTCTGGCCTGTTCTCTACTCCTCCGGCCTGTTCTGTACTCCCCGGTCTCTCCTGGTCTGTCTTCTCCCCTGGTCTGTTCTCTTACCCCCGGGTCTGTTCTCTCTCCCTGGCTCACTCTTCTCTCCCCTGGTCTGTTCTCTCCCCTGGTCTGTTCTCCCCTGGTCTGTTTCTCTCTCCCGGTCTGTTCTCTCTCCTCTGCCCTGTTCTCTACCCCTGGTCTGTTTCTCCCTGGTCTGTTCTCTCTCCCCTGGTCTGTTCTCTCCCTGGTCTGTTCTCTCTCCCCTGGTCTGTTCTCTTACCCCTGGTCTGTTCTTCAACTCTGTCTGTTTTCCCCGGTCTGCCTTCTCCCTGGTCTGTTCTCTTAACCCTGGTCTGTTCTCTTAACCCTGGTCTGTTCTCTCTCCCCTGGTCTGTTCTCTTAACCCTGGTCTGTTCTCTCCCCCTGGTCTGTTCTCTTAACCCTGGTCTGTTCTCTCTCCCCTGGTCTGTTCTCTTAACCCTGGTCTGTTCTCTTAACCCTGGTCTGTTCTCTCTCCCCCGGTCTGTTCTTTCTCCCTGGTCTGTTCTCTCCCTGGTCTGTTCTCTCCCTGGTCTGTTCTCTCTCCGGTCTGTTCTCTCTCCCTGGTCTGTTCTCTTTCCCCCGGTCTGTTCTCTTACCCCTGGTCTGTTCTCTCCCCTGGTCTGTTCTCTCTCTCCCCCGGTCTGTTCTCTCCCCCCTGGTCTGTTCTCTCCCCTGGTCTGTTCTCTCTCTCCCCTGGTCTGTTCTCTCCCCGGTCTGTTCTCTCCCCCGGTCTGTTCTCTTACCCCTGGTCTGTTCTCTCCCCTGGTCTGTTCTCTCCCCTGGTCTGTTCTCTCTCTCCCCGGTCTGTTCTAACTCGTCTGTTCTCTCTCCCCTGGTCTGTTCTCTCCCCGGCCTGTCTTCTCCCCCTGGTCTGTTCTCTTAACCCTGGTCTGTTCTCTTCCCGGTCTGTTCTCTCTCCCCTGGTCTGTTCTCTCCCCCGTCTGTTCTCTCCCCGGTCTGTCTCTGGTCTGTTCTCCTCCCTGGTCTGTTCTCTCCCCCTGGTCTGTTCTCTTCTCCCCCGGTCTGTTCTCTTAACCCTGGTCTGTTCTCTTAACCCTGGTCTGTTCTCTTAACCCTGGTCTGTTCTCTCTAACCCTGGTCTGTTCTCTCTCTCCTAGGTCTGTTCTCTCTCCCCCTGGTCTGTTCTCTTAACCTGAATTCATTTCTCCCCCGGTCTGTTCTCTCCCCTGGTCTGTTCTCTCCCAGAGTCTGTTCTCTACTCCCGGTCTGTTCTCTCTCCCCGGTCTGTTCTCTTCCCCGGTCTGTTCTCTACCCGGTCTGTTCTCTCTCCCCGGTCTGTTCTCTCTCTCCCCTGGTCTGTTCTCTCCCCCTGGTCTGTTCTCTCTCCCCCGGTCTGTTCTCTCTCCCCCGGTCTGTTCTCTCTCCCCGGTCTGTTCTCTCTCCCCTGGTCTGTTCTCTTAACCCTGGTCTGTTCTCTTAACCCTGGTCTGTTCTCTTAACCCTGGTCTGTTCTCTCCCCGTTATTCTCCTCCCTGGTCTGTTCTCTCTACCCTGGTCTGTTCTCTCTCCCTGGTCTGTTCTCTCTCCCCTGGTCTGTTCTCTCTCCCCCGGTCTGTTCTCTCTCCCCTGGTCTGTTCTCTCTCCCCTGGTCTGTTCTCTTAACCCTGGTCTGTTCTCTCTCCCTGGTCTGTTCTCTCCCCTGGTCTGTTCTCTCTCCCTGGTCTGTTCTCTTACCCTGGTCTGTTCTCTCCCTGGTCTGTTCTCTCTCCTGGTCTGTTCTCTCTCCCTGGTCTGTTCTCTCCCCTGGTCTGTTCTCCTCTCCCTGGTCTGTTCTCTCTCCCTCGGTCTGTTCTCTCTCCCCGGTCTGTTCTCTCTCTCCCCGGTCTGTTCTCTCTCCCCTGGTCTGTTCTCTCTCCCTGGTCTGTTCCTCTCTCCCCGGTCTGTTCTCTCCCCTGGTCTGTTCTCTCTCTCCCGGTCTGTTCTCTCTCCCGGTCTGTTCTCTCTCCCGGTCTGTTCTCTCTCCCTGGTCTGTTCTCTTCCCTGGTCTGTTCTCTCTCCCTGGTCTGTTCTCTCTCCCTGGTCTGTTCTCTCTCCCCTGGTCTGTTCTCTCTCACCCTGGTCTGTTCTTCTCTCTCTCCCTGGTCTGTTCTCTCTCTCCCTGGTCTGTTCTCTTAACTCCCTGGTCTGTTCTCTCTCTCCCTGGTCTGTTCTCTCTCTCCCCTGGTCTGTTCTCTCTCTCCCCTGGTCTGTTCTCTTACCCCTGGTCTGTTCTCTCTCTCCCCTGGTCTGTTCTCTCTCTCCCCTGGTCTGTTCTCTCTCTCCCCTGGTCTGTTCTCTCTCCCCCGGTCTGTTCTCTTAACCCTGGTCTGTTCTCTCTCTCCCCCGGTCTGTTCTCTCCTCCGGTCTGTTCTCTCTCCCCCGGTCTGTTCTCTCTCATCCCCGGTCTGTTCTCTCTCCCCCGGTCTGCTCTCTTAACCCCTGGTCTGTTCTCTCCCTGGTCTGCTTTCCCCTGGTCTGTTCTCTCCCTGGTCTGTTCTCTCCCCGGTCTGTTCTCTCTCCCTGGTCTGTTCTCTAACCCTGGTCTGTTCCCTTCCCTGGTCTGTTCTCTTAACTCCCCTTTCTCCTGGTCTGTTTCTAACCCTGGTCTGTTCTCTTCTCCCCGGTTCACCTCTTCTCTCTCCCTGGTCTGTTCTCTCTCTCCCTGGTCTGTTCTCTCTTCCTGGTCTGTCTTCCCTGGCCTGTTCTTCCCTGGTCTGTCTCCTGGTCTGTTCCTCTCTCCCCTGGTCTGCCCTTAACCCTGGTCTGTTCTTCCACAGTCTTTGCTCTCTCCCTGGTCTGACTAAAACTTCTGAACCAAGGGGGAGGTCTGGAGGTGAGGCCTGAGCCTTCTGCTTTGTACTACCTGCCCGCTTTGTTCTCTTAACAGATCTCTCTCTCCTGGTAGAATCAGAATCCCCCGGTCAGATTCTCTCCCTGGTAGAATCAGATCTACACCCTGCCTGTTCTCACCCCTGGAGTAGAATCACCCCTGGTCTGTTCTTCTCTGAGTGGTAGAATTATATCTACAACAGATTCTCTCAGGAGTAGAATCAGAACTCACAACAGATTCTGTAGAACTCAGAACTTCCCAACAGATTCTCTCCCCGAGTCAGAATCTTCTCCCAAATCAGATTCCCTCTGTGCCTCCCAGAACTACAACGCCCAGTAGAATCAGAATAACAGATTCTCCCGGTCTGGTCTGGTTCAGAACAGATTCTCTGGTCTGTAGAATCAGAACTGGTCAACAGAGTCTCTGAATAAGTAGAATCTGAACTACAACAGGTCTGTCTTACAGAACCCTGGTCTGGCCCAGAATCTGGTCTGATTCTCTTCAAATCAGGTCAGATTCTCTGAGTAAACCTGGTCTGAACTCTCAACAGTCTCTGGGAGCTGAGTAGAACTAAACTACAACAGATTCTCTGAGAGGGTAGAGGAGAGGAGAGCAGATTCTCTGAGTACCTAGTTAGCCCCTTTCAGAACAGACTTCTGAGTGAGTAGAATCAACTACAAACAGAGTCTCTGAGTGAGTAGAACAGAACAGATTCTCTGAGTGAGTAGAATCAGAACAGATTCTCTGAGTAAGTAGAATCAGAACACAACAGATTCTTGAGTAATAGAATCAGAAACTGCAACAATTTCTGAGTAAGTAGAATCAGAACTACAACAGATTCTCTGAGTAAGTAGAATCAGAACTACATTTACATTTTTACATTTAAGTCATTTAGCAGACGCTCTTATCCAGAGCGACTTACAAATTGGTGCGTTCACCTTATGACATCCAGTGGAACTGCCACTTTACAATAGTGCATCTAAAATCTTTTAAGGGGGGGGTGAGAAGGATTTTTATCCTATCCTAGGTATTCCTTAAAGAGGTGGGTTTCAGGTGTCTCAGGAAGGTGGTGATTGACTCCACTGTCCTGGCGTCGTGAGGAGTTTGTTCCAATCTATTGTGGGGGGCCAGAGCAGCGAACAGTTTTGACTGGGCTGGCCCGGGGAACTGTACTTCCTCAGTGGTAGGGAGGCAGGCCAGAGGTGGATGGGAACTTGCAGAGGTGCCCTTGTTTGGGTGTAGGCCTGATCAGAGCCTGAGGTACTGAGGGTGTTCTCCCTCGCAGCTCCGTGGCAAGCACCATGGTCTTGTAGCGGATGCGGCTCAACTGGAAGCCAGTGGAGAGCGGAGGAGGCTGAGGTTGAGAGAACTTGGGAAGGTTGAACACCAGACAGGCTGCGGCGTTCTGGATGAGCTGTAGGGGTTTAATGGCACAGGCAGGGAGCCCAGCCAACAGCGAGTTGCAGTAATCCAGACGGGAGATGACAAGTGCCTGGATTAGGACCTGCGCCGCTTCCTGTGTGAGGCAGGGTCATTACTCTGCGGATGTTGTAGAGCATGAACCTACAGGAACGGGCCGCCTTGATGTTGTTTGAGAACGACAGGGTGTTGTCAGGATCACGCCAAGGTTCTTAGCGCTCTGGGAGGAGGACACAATGGAGTTGTCAACCGTGATGGCGAGATCATGGAACGGGCAGTCCTTCCCGGGAGGAAGAGCAGCTCCGTCTTGCCGCGGGTTCAGCTTGAGGTGGTGATCCGTCATCCACACTGATATGTCTGCCAGACATGCAGAGATGCGATTCGCCACCTGGTCATCAGAAGGGGAAAGGAGAAGATTAATTGTGTGTCGTCTGCATAGCAATGATAGGAGAGACCATGTGAGGTTATGACAGAGCCAAGTGACTTGGTGTATAGCGAGAATAGGAGAGGGCCTAGAACAGAGCCTGGGGACACCAGTGGTGAGAGCCGTGGTGTGGAGACGGATTCTCGCCACGCCACCTGGTAGGAGACGACCTGTCAGGTAGGACGCAATCAGCGTGGGCCGCGCCGAGAGATGCCCAACTCGGAGAGGGTGGAGAGGAGGATCTGATGGTTCACAGTATCGAAGGCAGCCGATAGGTCTAGAAGGATGAGAGCAGAGGAGAGAGTTAGCTTTAGCAGTGCGGAGCGCCTCCAAGTGATACAGAGAAGAGCAGTCTCAGTTGAATGACTAGTCTTGAAACCTGACTGATTTGGATCAAGAAGGTCATTCTGAGAGAGATAGCGGGGAGAGCTGGCCAAGGACGGCACGTTCAAGAGTTTTGGAGAGAAAAGAAAGAAGGGATACTGGTCTGTAGTTGTTGACATCGGAGGGATCGAGTGTAGGTTTTTCAGAAGGGGTGCAACTCTCGCTCTCTTGAAGACGGAAGGGACGTAGCCAGCGGTCAGGGATGAGTTGATGAGCGAGGTGAGGTAAGGGAGAAGGTCTCGGAAATGGTCTGGAGAAGAGAGGAGGGGATAGGGTCAAGCGGGCAGGTTGTTGGGCGGCCGGCCGTCACAAGACGCGAGATTTCATCTGGAGAGAGAGGGAGAAAGAGGTCAGAGCACAGGGTAGGGCAGTGTGAGCAGAACCAGCGGTGTCGTTTGACTTAGCAAGCGAGGATCGGATGTCGTCGACCTTCTTTTCAAAATGGTTGATTTGAAGTCATCTGCAGAGAGGGAGGAGGGGGGGGGAGGAGGGATTCAGGAGGGAGGAGAAGGTGGCAAGAGCTTCCTAGGGTTAGAGGCAGATGCTTGGAATTTAGAGTGGTAGAAAGTGGCTTTAGCAGCAGAGACAGAAGAGGAAAATGTAGAGAGGAGGGAGTGAAAGGATGCCAGGTCCGCAGGGAGGCGATTTTTCCTCCATTTCCGCTCGGCTGCCCGAGCCCTGTTCTGTGAGCTCGCAATGAGTCGTCGAGCCACGGAGCGGGAGGGGAGGACGAGCCGGCCTGGAGGATAGGGGACATAGAGAGTCAAAGGATGCAGAAAGGGAGGAGAGGAGGGTTGAGGAGGCAGAATCAGGAGATAGGTTGGAGAAGGTTTGAGCAGAGGGGAAGAGATGATAGGATGGAAGAGGAGAGAGTAGCGGGGAGAGAGAGCGAAGGTTGGGACGGCGCGATACCATCCGAGTAGGGGCAGTGTGGGAAGTGTTGGATGAGAGAGAGGGAAAAGGATACAAGGTAGTGGTCGGAGACTTGGAGGGGAGTTGCAATGAGGTTAGTGGAAGAACAGCATCTAGTAAAGATGAGGTCGAGCGTATTGCCTGCCTTGTGAGTAGGGGGAAAGGTGAGAGGGTGAGGTCAAAAGAGGAGAGGAGTGGAAAGAAGGAGGCAGAGAGGAATGAGTCAAAGGTAGACGCGGGGGAGGTTAAAGTCGCCCAGAACTGTGAGAGTGAGCCGTCCTCAGGAAAGGAGCTTATCAAGGCATCAAGCTCATTGATGACTCTCCGAGGGAACCTGGAGGAGGCGATAAATGATAAGGATGTTAAGCTTGAAAGGGCTGGTAACTGTGACAGCATGGAATTCAAAGGAGCGATAGACAGATGGGTAAGGGGAAAGAATGACCACTTGGGAGAGATGAGGATCCCGGTGCCACCACCCGCTGACCAAGCTCTCGGGGGTGTGCGGAACACGTGGGCGGACGAAGGAGAGAGCAGTAGGAGTAGCAGTGTTATCTGTGGTGATCCATGTTTCCGTCAGTGCCAAGTCGAGGACTGGAGGAGGCATAGAGCTGAGATGAACTCTGCCTTGTTGGCATGAATCGGCAGTTCAGAGGCTACCGGAGACCTGGAACTCCCGTGGAGTACGTCGCGCTGGGACCACCAGATTAGGGTGGCGTGACCCTTGTGGTGTGGAAGCGTTTGTATGGTCTGTGCAGAGAGGAGAGAACAGGGATAGACAGACACATAGTTGACAGGCTACAGAAGAGGCTACGCTAATGCAAGGAGATTGGAATGACAAGTGGCCTGCACGTCTCGAATGTTTCAGAAAGTTAACTACGTGGCAAGAATCTTATTGACTAAAATGATTAAAATGATACAGTACTGCTGAAGTAGGCTAGCTGGCAGTGGCTGCGTTGTTGACTTTGTAGGCTAGCTGGCAGTGGCTGCGTTGTTGACACTACACTAATCAAGTCATTCCGTTGGGTGTGATAGTTTCGACAGTGCTGCTATTCGAGGCTAGCTGGCTAGCTGACAGTGTTGATTACGTTACGTTGCGTTAAAAGAACGACAATAGCTGACTAGCTAACCTGAAAATCGCTCTAGACTACACAATTATCTTTGATACAAAGACGGCTATGTAGCTAGCTATGTAGCTAGCTACGATCAAACAAATCAAACCGTTGTACTGTAATGAAATTAAATGAAAATGTGATACTACCTGTGGAGCGAAGCGGAATGCGACCGGAGTTGTTGAGTGAGGAAGTTCAATTCGGTGGACGTTGGCTAGCTGTTGGCTAGCTAGCAGTGTCTCCTACGTTAAGGACGACAAATAGCTGGCTAGCTAACCTCGGTAAATTAAGATAATCACTCTAAGACTACACACTCTAAACTACACAATTATCTTGGATACGAAGACAGCAAAGACAACTATGTAGCTAGCTAACACTACACTAATCAGGTCATTCAGTTGAGTGTAATAGTTTTTAGTGCTGCTATTCGATAGACGGTGGACGTTAGCTAGCTGGCTAGCTGCTGGGCAGATAGCAGTGTAGACTGCGTTAGGACGACGAAATACGATAATTACGCAATTATCTTTGATACAAAGACGGCTATGTAGCTAGCTAAGAAGAAATTGCTAAGATTAGACAAATCAAACCGTTGTACTATAGTGAAATGTAATGAAATGTAATGAAAAGTTATACAACCTGCGGCCGAAGTGCGAATGCGACCGCTCGCTCCAACCCGGAAGTACTACAACAGATTTCTCGGAGTAGTAGAATCAGAACTACAACAGATTCTCTGAGTAAGTAGAATCAGAACTACAACAGATTCTCTGAGTAAGTAGAATCAGAACTACAGCAGATTACTCTGAGTGAGTAGAATCAGAACTACAACAGATTCTCTGAGTAAGTAGAATCAGAACTACAACAGATTCTCTAAAGTAGAATCAGAACTACAACAGATTCTCTGAGTAGAGTAGAATCAGAACTACAACAGATTCTGAGTAAGTAGAATCAGAACAGATTCTCTGAGTAAGTAGAATCAGAACTACAACAGAGTCTGAGTAAGTAGAATCAGAACAGATTCTCTAAGTAAGTAGAATCAGAACAGCTTCTCTGAATAAGTAGAATCAGAGTACAACAGATTCTCATAAGTAGAATCAGAAGTACAACAGATTCTCTGAGTGAGTAGAATCAGAACTACAACAGATTCTCTGAGTGAGTAGAATCAGAACTACAACAGAGTCTCTGAGTAAGTAGAATCAGAACTACAACAGAGTCTCTGAGTAAGTAGAATCAGAACTACAACTAGAGTCTCTGAGTAAGTAGAATCAGAACTACAACAGATTCTCTGAGTAAGTAGAATCAGAACAACAGATTCTCTGAGTAAGTAGAATCAGAACAACAGATTCTCTGAGTAAGTAGAATCAGAACTACAACAGAGTCTCTGAATAAGTAGAATCAGAAGTACAACAGAGTCTCTGAGTAAGTAGAATCAGAACAGATTCTCTGAGTAAGTAGAATCAGAACTACAACAGAGCTCTCTGAATAAGTAGAATCAGAACTGCAACAGATTCTATGAGTAAAGTAGAATCAGAACAATAGATTCTCTGAGTAAGTAGAATCAGAACTACAACAGAGTCTCTGAATAAGTAGAATCAGAAGTACAACAGAG